>NC_056727.1:277669124-277714124 GCF_019279795.1 Protopterus annectens
GGAAAATTTTTTAATTGGTTTTTGGGCCCTTTTACTTTTTAAGTTCCTTTTTAAAAACTGCCTTATTTTTTAAAAATTTCTAACAAGTCCAGTGGTTTGGTTTTTGGCTGAAAAAAAAGGTGCTTTCCTGTTTAATACCCGCTTTTTTTTTTTTTTTTTTCTTTAAACAAAACCAATTTTTTCCTTTTTTTTCCCCCCCAAAATTAAAATTTTGGAAAATTTTTTTTGTTTTTTTTTAAATTTTTTGGTGAAAATTGCTACCTGATTGACTTATTACCTTTCTGCATTTCTGTGTGTTTCTATTTAAAAACAAAAAAACAAAAAAAATTCCTTGTTTTCCTGCCTCTCCTAAACTAGTTAGACCAGTTTACAGGCCTTGCTGTATCCTGGGCTATGTTGTAGTTCCTGTGTTGTCCATTGCCTTACATGGATAGAAGGAAGTTTCTTAGCTAACCAGTGGGAGTGGGGAGCCTTGAATAGCCTACCTGTCCTTGAGAGAAGTGACCTCAACACAAGAAGCTGTAGTAATTGGTCATTTTGGACCATTTCTAGCTCTTTTGAAGTTCCCTGGTTAAAATCTGCCTCTGGCATTTTTTTGAAGCCATATTGCTCAGACACAGCTCCACGTGGTCCTGTTGAGTCTTCCTGGCTACAGAGAACTGAAAAAAGCGACTGCTTTCCTGATTAAGTATCCTGCTGTTTTTTATATTTGTTTTACCTTCTACTGCTTACCTAAAGCAAGCTTTAACTGTTTTCATAGTTATTTACTGCATTTTTTATTATCTGCACTTAAAAGTACATTTTAGTCGAAATTAGTCTAATTCAAGTCGAAAAGTGTTTGTTTGCTGTTTAATTTAATTGTTTGGCTGCCCACTAAAGTGTGCTAGCCTGTACTACTGACTTATTGCCTTTTCTGCATTTCTGTGTGTTTCTATTTAAAAACAAAAAAAAAATATTCCTTGTTTTCCTGCCTCTCCTAAACTAGTTAGACCAGTTTACAGGCCTTGCTGTATCCTGGGCTGTGTTGTAGTTCCTGTGTTGTCCATTGCCTTACTTGGATAGAAGGAAGTTTCTTAGCTCACCAGTGGGAGTGGGGAGCCTTGAATAGCCTACCTGTCCTTGAGGGAAGTGACCTCAGCACAAGAAGCTGTAGTAATTGGTCATTTGGACCATTTCAAGCTCTTTTGAAGTTCCCTGGTTAAAATCTGCCTCTGGCATTTTTTTGAAGCCATATTGCACAGACACAGCTCCACGTGGTCCTGTTGAGTCTTCCTGGCTACAGAGAACTGAAAAAAGTGACTGCTTTCCTGATTAAGTATCCTGCGTTTTTTTACATTTGTTTTACCTTCTACTGCTTACCTAGAGCAAGCTTTAACTGTTTTCATAGTTATTTACTGCATTTTTTATTATTTGCACTTAAAAGTACATTTTAGTCGAAATTAGTCTAATTCAATTCGAAAAGTGTTTGTTTGCTGTTTAATTTTATTGTTTGGCTGCCAACTAAAGTGTGCTAGCCTGTACTACTGACTTATTGCCTTTTCTGCATTTCTGTGTGTTTCTATTTAAAAACAAAAAAAAAAAAAAATATTCTTTGTTTTCCTGCCTCTCCTAAACTAGTTAGACCAGTTTACAGGCCTTGCTGTATCCTGGGCTGTGTTGTAGTTCCTGTGTTGTCCATTGCCTTACTTGGATAGAGGGAAGTTTCTTAGCTCACCAGTGGGAGTGGGGAGCCTTGAATAGCCTACCGGTCCTTGAGGGAAGTGACCTCAGCACAAGAAGCTGTAGTAATTGGTCATTTTGGACCATTTCTAGCTCTTTTGAAGTTCTGTGGTTAAAATCTGCCTCTGGCATTTTTTTGAAGCCATATTTCTCAGACACAGCTCCACGTGGTCCTGGTGAGTCTTCCTGGCTACAGAGAACTGAAAAAAAGCGACTTTTTTCCTGATTAAGTATCCTGCTTTTTTTATATTTGTTTTACCATCTACTGCTTACCTAGAGCAAGCTTTAACTGTTTTCATAGTTATTTACTGCATTTTTTATTATCTGCACTTAAAAGTACATTTTAGTCGAAATTAGTCTAATTCAAGTCGAAAAGTGTTTGTTTGCTGTTAATTTAATTGTTTGGCTGCCCACTAAAGTGTGCTAGCCTGCACTACTGACTTATTGCCTTTTCTGCATTTCTGTGTGTTTCTATTTAAAAACAAAAAAAACAAAAAAATATTCCTTGTTTTCCTGCCTCTCCTAAACTAGTTAGACCAGTTTACAGGCGTTGCTATATCCTGGGCTGTGCTGTAGTTCCTGTGTTGTCCATTGCCTTACTTGGATAGAGGGAAGTTTCTTAGCTCACCAGTGGGAGTGGGGAGCCTTGAATAGCCTACCGGTCCTTGAGGGAAGTGACCTCAGCACAAGAAGCTGTAGTAATTGGTCATTTTGGACCATTTCTAGCTCTTTTGAAGTTCCGTGGTTAAAATCTGCCTCTGGCATTTTTTTGAAGCCATATTTCTCAGACACAGCTCCACGTGGTCCTGGTGAGTCTTCCTGGCTACAGAGAACTGAAAAAAAGCGACTGCTTTCCTGATTAAGTATCCTGCTGTTTTTATATTTGTTTTACCTTTTACTGCTTACCTAGAGCAAGCTTTAACTGTTTTCATAGTTATTTACTGCATTTTTTATTATCTGCACTTAAAATTACATTTTAGTCGAAATTAGTCTAATTCAAGTCAAAAAGTGTTTGTTTGCTGTTTAATTTAATTGTTTGGCTGCCCACTAAAGTGTGCTAGCCTGTACTACTGACTTATTGCCTTTTCTGCATTTCTGTGTGTTTCTATTTAAAAACAAAAAAACCAAAAAAAATTCCTTGTTTTCATGCCTTTCCTAAACTAGTTAGACCAGTTTACAGGCCTTGCTGTATCCTGGGCTGTGTTGTAGTTCCTGTGTTGTCCGTTGCCTTACTTGGATAGAAGGAAGTTTCTTAGCTTACCAGTGGGAGTGGGGAGCCTTGAATAGCCTACCTGTCCTTGAGGGAAGTGTTCTCAGCACAAGAAGCTGTAGTAATTGGTCATTTTGGACCATTTCTAGCTCTTTTGAAGTTCCCTGGTTAAATTCTGCCTCTGGCATTTTTTTGAAGCCATATTGCACAGACACAGCTCCAAGTGGTCCTGTTGAGTCTTCCTGGCTACAGAGAACTGAAAAAAAGCGACTGCTTTCCTGATTAAGTATCCTGCTGTTTTTTATATTTGTTTTAGCTTCTACTGCTTACCTAGAGCAAGCTTTAACTGTTTTCATAGTTATTTGCTGTATTTTTTATTATCTGCACTTAAAAGTACATTTTAGTCGAAATTAGTCTAATTCAAGTCGAAAAGTGTTTGTTTGCTGTTTAATTTAATTGTTTGGCTGCCCACCAAAGTGTGCTAGCCTGCACTACTGACTTATTGCCTTTTCTGCATTTCTGTGTGTTTCTATTTAAAAACAAAAAAATATTCCTTGTTTTCCTGCCTCTCCTAAACTAGTTAGACCAGTTTACAGGCCTTGCTGTATCCTGGGCTGTGTTGTAGTTCCTGTGTTGTCCATTGCCTTACTTGGATAGAAGGAAGTTTCTTAGCTCACCAGTGGGAGTGGGTAGCCTTGAATAGCCTACCTGTCCTTGAGGGAAGTGACCTCAGCACAAGAAGCTGTAGTAATTGGTCATTTTGGACCATTTCTAGCTCTTTTGAAATTTCCTGGTTAAAATCTGCCTCTGGCATTTTTTTGAAGCCATATTGCTCAGACACAGCTCCACGTGGTCCTGTTGAGTCTTCCTGGCTACAGAGAACTGAAAAAAAGTGACTGCTTTCCTGATTAAGTATCTTGCTGTTTTTTATATTTGTTTTACCTTCTACTGCTTACCTAGAGCAAGCTTTAACTGTTTTCATAATTATTTACTGCATTTTTTATTATCTGCACTTAAAAGTACATTTTAGTCGAAATTAGTCTAATTCAAGTCGAAAAGTGTTTGTTTGCTGTTTAATTTAATTGTTTGGCTGCCCACTAAAGTGTGCTAGCCTGTACTACTGACTTATTGCCTTTTCTGCATTTCTGTGTGTTTCTATTTAAAAACAAACAAAAAAAAAATATTACTTGTTTTCCTGCCTGTCTTAAACTAGTTAGACCAGTTTACAGGCCTTGCTGTATCCTGGGCTGTGCTGTAGTTACTGTGTTGTCCATTGCTTTACTTGGATAGATGGAAGTTTCTTAGCTCACCAGTGGGAGTGGGGAGCCTTGAATAGCCTACATGTCCTTGAGGGAAGTGACCTCAGCACAAGAAGCTGTAGTAATTGGTCATTTTGGACCATTTCTAGCTCTTTTGAAGTTCCCTGGTTAAAATCTGCCTCTGGCATTTTTTTGAAGCCATATTGCTCAGACACAGCTCCACGTGGTCCTGTTGAGTCTTCCTGGCTACAGAGAACTGAAAAAAGCGACTACTTTCCTGATTAAGTATCCTGCTGTTTTTTATATTTGTTTTACCTTCTACTGCTTACTGAGAGCAATCTTTAACTGTTTTCATAGTTATTTACTGCATTTTTTATTATCTGCACTTAAAAGTACATTTTAGTCGAAATTAGTCTAATTCAAGTCGAAAAGTGTTTGTTTGCTGTTTAATTTAATTGTTTGGCTGCCCACTAAAGTGTGCTAGCCCGTACTACTGACTTATTGCCTTTTCTGCATTTCTGTGTGTTTCTATTTAAAAACAAAAACAAAAACAAAAAAATATTCCTTGTTTTCCTGCCTCTCCTAAACTAGTTAGACCAGTTTACAGGCCTTGCTGTATCCTGGGCTATGTTGTAGTTCCTGTGTTGTCCATTGCCTTACATGGATAGAAGGAAGTTTCTTAGCTAACCAGTGGGAGTGGGGAGCCTTGAATAGCCTACCTGTCCTTGAGGGAAGTGACCTTAGCACAAGAAGCTGTAGTAATTGGTCATTTTGGACCATTTCTAGCTCTTTTGAAGTTCCCTGGTTAAAATCTGCCTCTGGAATTTTTTTGAAGCCATATTGCTCAGACACAGCTCCACGTGGTCCTGTTGAGTCTTCCTGGCTACAGAGAACTGAAAAAAAGCGACTGCTTTCCTGATTAGGTATCCTGCGTTTTTTTTATATTTGTTTTACCTTCTACGGCTTACCTAGAGCAAGCTTTAACTTTTTTCATAGTTATTTACTGCATTTTTTATTATCTGCACTTAAAAGTACATTATAGTCAAAATTAGTCTAATTCAAGTCGAAAAGTGTTTGTTTGCTGTTTAATTTAATTGTTTGGTTGCCCACTAAAGTGTGCTAGCCTGTACTACTGACTTATTGCCTTTTCTGCATTTCTGTGTGTTTCTATTTAAAAACAAAAAAATATTCTTTGTTTTCCTGCCTCTCCTAAACTAGTTAGACCAGTTTACAGGCCTTGCTGTATCCTGGGCTGTGTTGTAGTTCCTGTGTTGTCCATTGCCTTACTTGGATAGAAGGAAGTTTTTAAGCTCACCAGTGGGAGTGGGGAGCCTTGAATTGCTTACCTGTCCTTGAGGGAAGTGACCTCAGCACAAGAAGCTGTAGTAATTGGTCATTTTGGACCATTTCTAGCTCTTTTGAAATTTCCTGGTTAAAATCTGCCTCTGGCATTTTTTTGAAGCCATATTGCTCAGACACAGCTCCACGTGGTCCTGTTGAGTCTTCCTGGCTACAGAGAACTGAAAAAAAGCGACTGCTTTCCTGATTAAGTATCCTGCATTTTTTTATATTTGTTTTACCTTCTACTGCTTACCTAGAGCAAGCTTTAACTGTTTTCATAGTTATTTACTGCATTTTTTATTATCTGCACTTAAAAGTACATTTTAGTCGAAATTAGTCTAATTCAAGTCGAAAAGTGTTTGTTTGCTGTTTAATTTTATTGTTTGGCTGCCAACTAAAGTGTACTAGCCTGTACTACTGACTTATTGCCTTTTCTGCATTTCTGTGTGTTTCTATTTAAAAACAAAAAAAAACAAAAAAATATTCCTTGTTTTCCTGCCTCTCCTAAACTAGTTAGACCAGTTTACATGCCTTGCTGTATCCTGGGCTGTGTTGTAGTTCCTGTGTTGTCCATTGCCTTACTTGGATAGAAGGAAGTTTCTTGGCTCACCAGTGGGAGTGGGGAGCCTTGAATAGCCAACCTGTCCTTGAGGGAAGTGACCTTAGCACAAGAAGCTGTAGTAACTGGTCATTTTCGACCATTTCTAGCTCTTTTGAAGTTCCCTGGTTAAAATCTGCCTCTGGCATTTTTTTGATGCCATATTGCTCAGACACAGCTCCACATGGTCCTGTTGAGTCTTCCTGGCTACAGAGAACTGAAAAAAAGCGACTGCTTTCCTGATTAAGTATCCTGCTGTTTTTTATATTTGTTTTACCATCTACTGCTTACCTACAGCAAGCTTTAACTGTTTTCATAGTTATTTACTGCATTTTTTATTATCTGCACTTAAAAGTACATTTTAGTCGAAATTAGTCTAATTCAAGTCCAAAAGTGTTTGTTTGCTGTTTAATTTAATTGTTTGGCTGCCCACTAAAGTGTGCTAGCCTGTACTACTGACTTATTACCTTTTCTGCATTTCTGTGTGTTTCTATTTAAAAACAAAAAAAAACAAAAAAAATATTCCTTGTTTTCCTGCCTCTCCTAAACTAGTTAGACCGGTTTACAGGCCTTGCTGTATCCTGGGCTGTGTTGTAGTTCCTGTGTTGTCCATTGCCTTACTTGGATAGAAGGAAGTTTCTTAGATCTCCAGTGGGAGTGGGGAGCCTTGAATAGCCTACCTGTCCTAGAGGGAAGTGACCTCAGCACAAGAAGCTGTAGTAATTGGTCATTTTGGACCATTTCTAGCTCTTTTGAAGTTCCCTGGTTAAAATCTGCCTCTGGCATTTTTTTGAAGCCATTTTGCTCAGACACAGTTCCACGTGGTCCTGTTGAGCCTTCCTGGCTACAGAGAACTGAAAAAAGCGACTGCTTTCCTGATTAAGTATCCTGCTGTTTTTTATATTTGTTTTAGCTTCTACTGCTTACCTAGAGCAAGCTTTAACTGTTTTCATAGTTATTTACTGCATTTTTTATTATCTGCACTTAAAAGTACATTTTAGTCGAAATTAGTCTAATTCAAGTCGAAAAGTGTTTGTTTGCTGTTTAATTTAATTGTTTGGCTGCCCACTAAAGTGTGCTAGCCTGCACTACTGACTTATTGCCTTTTCTGCATTTCTGTGTGTTTCTATTTAAAAACAAAAAAAACAAAAAAATATTCCTTGTTTTCCTGCCTCTCCTAAACTAGTTAGACCAGTTTACAGGCCTTCCTATATCCTGGGCTGTGCTGTAGTTCCTGTGTTGTCCATTGCCTTACTTGGATAGAGGGAAGTTTCTTAGCTCACCAGTGGGAGTGGGGAGCCTTGAATAGCCTACCGGTCCTTGAGGGAAGTGACCTCAGCAATAGAAGCTGTAGCAATTGGTCATTTTGGACCATTTCTAGCTCTTTTGAAGTTCCATGGTTAAAATCTGCCTCTGGCATTTTTTTGAAGCCATATTTCTCAGACACAGCTCCACGTGGTCCTGGTGAGTCTTCCTGGCTACAGAGAACTGAAAAAAAGCGACTGCTTTCCTGATTAAGTATCCTGCTGTTTTTATATTTGTTTTACCTTCTACTGCTTACCTAGAGCAAGCTTTAACTGTTTTCATAGTTATTTACTGCATTTTTTATTATCTGCACTTAAAATTACATTTTAGTCGAAATTAGTCTAATTCAAGTCGAAAAGTGTTTGTTTGCTGTTTAATTTAATTGTTTGGCTGCCCACTAAAGTGTGCTAGCCTGTACTACTGACTTATTGCCTTTTCTGCATTTCTGTGTGTTTCTATTTAAAAACAAAAAAAAAACAAAAAAATATTCCTTGTTTTCCTGCCTCTCCTAAACTAGTTAGACCAGTTTACAGGCCTTGCTGTATCCTGGGCTGTGCTGTAGTTCCTGTGTTGTCCATTGCCTTACTTGGATAGAAGGAAGTTTCTTAGCTCACCAGTGGGAGTGGGGAGCCTTGAATAGCCTACCTGTCCTTGAGAGAAGTGACCTCAGCACAAGAAGCTGTAGTAATTGGTCATTTTGGACCATTTCTAGCTCTTTTGAAGTTCCCTGGTTAAAATCTGCCTCTGGCATTTTTTTGAAGCCATATTGCTCAGACACAGCTCCACGTGGTCCTGTTGAGTCTTCCTGGCTACAGAGAACTGAAAAAAGTGACTGCTTTCCTGATTAAGTATCCTGCTGTTTTTATATTTGTTTTACCTTCTACTGCTTACCTAGAGCAAGCGTTAACTGTTTTCATAGTTATTTACTGCATTTTTTATTATCTGCACTTAAAAGTTTATTTTAGTCGAAATTAGTCTAATTCAAGTCAAAAAGTGTTTGTTTGCTGTTTAATTTAATTGTTTGGCTGCCCACTAAAGTGTGCTAGCCTGTACTACTGACTTATTGCCTTTTCTGCATTTCTGTGTGTTTCTATTTAAAAACAAAAAAAAAAAAAAATATTCCTTGTTTTCCTGCCTCTCCTAAACTAGTTAGACCAGTTTACAGGCCTTGCTGTATTCTGGGCTGTGTTGTAGTTCCTGTGTTGTCCATTGCCTTACTTGGATAGAAGGAAGTTTCTTAGCTCACCAGTGGGAGTGGCGAGCCTTGAATAGCCTACCTGTCCTTGAGGGAAGTGACCTCAGCACAAGAGGCTGTAGTAATTGGTCATTTTGGACCATTTCTAGCTCTTTTGAAGTTCCCTGGTTAAATTCTGCCTCTGGCATTTTTTTGAAGCCATATTGCTCAGACACAGCTCCACGTGGTCCTGTTGAGTCTTCCTGGCTACAGAGAACTGAAACAAAAGTGACTGCTTTCCTGATTAAGTATCCTCCTGTTTTTTATATGTGTTTTACCTTCTACTGCTTACCTAGAGCAAGCTTTAACTGTTTTCATAGTTATTTACTGCATTTTTATTATCTGCACTTAAAAGTACATTTTAGTCAAAATTAGTCTAATTCAAGTCGAAAAGTGTTTGTTTGCTGTTTAATTTAATTCTTTGGCTGCCCACTAAAGTGTGCTAGCCTGTACTACTGACTTATTGCCTTTTGTGCATTTAGCACGGAGTTGCCACTAGAGCACCATCGGGCAGCGCCGGTTAAACAAGGTTAAACTATTTCTGGCTCTGTAAAGTCTGCTCTTCTTTTTTTTCCCTTAGAACTGCTCTACTTGTAATCTAAACAGTCTATTCTTTATCTGTAAAGCTCAGCACTTGTTCCTAAAGCATTTTTTAGTCAGGTAAAGCACTTCTATATTATACAAAGTACTTCACTAGCTTAAAACCCCCTTGAGTACTCATTTCCCTATAGGTCCTTTCTGACTCAGTTACACAGCAAACTTTTTCATTTCTTCTAGCATGTCAAAGGGTCAGTTGCTAGCATCCTCTCCTGCTCAGCTGGTGAATCTGGGAATATTGAGTCAATGTTACAATTGCCTCATTTACACAGACAACCCTCTCCTCCTCCCACAAAACACAAATACATGCGAGAGATGCAACTATATAGCCAAACTGGAGGCTGAGCTCTCTCAACTCAGGACTGGCAAAACCAGACAGGAGGAGAAGGTAACCACACACACCATAAACCCAGTCTCACATAGAACTATCACAACTACAAATCAAACACATAAACACACAATGACATACTCGGAGGCACTGATCAAAAATCTACCAAAACAGCAGAGGCCTCCAAAGCAGACACCCAAACAACTGCCACCTCATGACATAACACAAGCAACACATAGATCACAAAGTCAGTGTGCAAATCAGTCACAGCCCTTAAGGCCAAACACAATGCCAGACACACTTGTCACAGGTGACTCCATAGTCAGACACACTGACGTCCCACTCACCAGACTGAACAAGGAGAGGGTCACAGTAAGCTGCCTGTCGGGCGCTAGAATCCGCCACATAACACAAGCACTCAGGTCACTCCACAGCAAGTACAAGTATGACTCAGTCATTGTCCATGCCGGTGTGAATGACCTGAGACATACCTCCCTGGACTACATGAAAAGAGACATAAAGGAGCTCTCAGATTATGTATCCCAGGCTGGTATGACCCTGACCCTAAGCAGTATCCTACCTTCACCAAGAATGATGTCACAATACAGAGACAAAATTATCAGTTTTAATAATTGGCTTAATTTCTGGTGTCATTCTAAGGGGATCCAATGTCTGTCTGCCTGGAATGACATGCCTGACAAGCCATGCTGCTTCACAAGGGACGGCTTGCACCTGTCACCCCTGGGTTTCCGGATATTGGCAAAGGCTCTTGCCACCCCCATAGTGCCTTTTTTAGACAAGGCTCAAATTCTAAACCCACCGCCCTAGAAAACAATAATGGAAAAAAACTAAGGGTAATGCTGCTCAATGCCAGAAGTCTAAATCTCAAGATGCATGCCTTCAAAGCCCTTCTCAGTATGGAGAACATCGATGTCTGTGCTGTGACTGAAACCTGGTTCAAGGCTCCTGTGAGCACCCTGGCACTATCAGGTTTTACCTCATATCATGCGTTCCGGCCCCAAAACCCGGACCGTACCACAAAAGGAGGGGGTGTATCCATATTCATGAAGGATACCCACACCTCCAGGCTGGTGGCAACTCACGAAGCATCAGAGACCATTCAGGTGCAATTAACCATAGGCAAAACTGATCTACAGTTTGTAGCATGTTACAGGCCACCCTCTCAAACTCAGGAACCCCACACAGCCTTCCTGAAGACACTGGAGAGTATAAATGTCTCTCCAAACACCATCATATTGGGTGACTTCAACTACCCAAACATAGACTGGGAACATTACTCAAGCCCCAATACCCTAGCCCAAAGGTTCCTGGAGTTCATAAACTCAAATGCTATGGAACAACTTGTCACCATTCCCACAAGAGGTGAAACTATACTAGACCTGATCATCACAAACATGGGGACAAAATGCTCCACACTGGAAGTATATCCCTCATTGGTGAGATCAGACCATAAACTAATCTCACTGGAGATCCATATCCCGCCCCCACCCCCAACAAAAAAGACCACAGTGAAGAACTTCTCAAAAGCCAACTTCACACTTCTTAAGACTGGTGTGGTATCCTTCAAGGCCCCTGAGCTATTGGAAACCACAACCCACGCTGCTGAATCCCTTACAAATGCTTTCTACGAGCACCTCCAGGATTGCATGGATCAAGCAATCCCAAATAAAATCAAGACCCTTTCCACCAAAGGCAAGCCCGATCTGGTGGACCCCAGCCATAAACAAACTTTACAACAAGAGGAGAAAGCTACTACAAGATAGAGCAAAATCCCTAAAAGGGAAGACATCTCTGATCAATACTAGTAAAAAACTACGATCACTCATAAAATCATCCAAAGCCAACTTTGAGAGAAAAATTGCCAAGGACTCAAAAGACAATCATAAGGCCTTCTTTAGCTATGTTAGAAATCTGGGTGGAAACTCCCAGATATGCTCAGAATTAGTCCAAAATGATACAAAAATCACTGAACTCACAGACATTGCAAACATACTGGCAGACAGGTTCAGTGAAAATTTCTCCCCCCCCCCAAAAGGAGAAATATCTATCCCAGCAGAGTGTAACCTCCCAATCATCTCAAATGCCCAGGTGAGAGCTGCTCTCTCTAAAGCTAAAAACACAGCATCAATGGGACCGGATGGTGTCCCCGGCTGTGTGCTACATGAACTCAATGAGGAACTAAACCCACACATAAGGCTGCTGTTTAATCTTAGCCTTACCACAGGATACGTACCCAAAGAGTGACGTACGGCAACTGTGGTCCCACTCCACAAAGGTGGTGCTTCTACGGACCCTGGTAATTACCGCCCCATAAGCTTAACAAGCCTGATCTGCAAAGCTATGGAGAGGATCATAATGGAACTCATAAATAAAGACATAGGGGACCTACAGACATTGGATCCTACCCAATTCGGCTTTGTCAAGGGCAGATCATGCCTCTTGAACTTGGTCAACTTTTTTGAAACAGTCACCAAGGCCATTGATGAGGGTAAGGCAGTTCACACAGCCTACCTTGACCTTGCAAAAGCTTTCGACACAATACCCCACTTGGGTATCATAGAAAAGCTCACCAGCTTAAATGTAAACCCATATGTCACAAGATGGGTTGCAAACTGGCTCAAGGACAGAACCCACAGAGTTAGAGTTGCTGGTGCCATTTCAGACTCCAAGCCGGTCACAAGCGGTGTCCCACAGGGCTCAGTCCTGGGCCCCCTCTTGTTCGGCATCTACTTTTCAGAAGTGCAGGCAAACATTGGAGGATTGTGGCTGACAAAGTTTGCAGATGTCTGCAAACTGGGCGCCATAGTTGAAAATCCATCAGACACAGATATCCTTCAGAGAGGTCTCATAGAAATGGATAACTGGTGCCAGAGCCATGGCCTTAAGCTAAACGCCAAAAAATGTATAGTCATACCCTTTGGTAAAAACAAGGTAACCCCAAGTTACCACATAGGTGGCAATCCATTAAGCACAGAAGAGGTTATCAGGGACCTGGGGACCCAAGTTGACAGTAACCTTTCTTTTGACACTCACATTGCCAAAGTGGTTAGGAGGACCTTCTACATTGCCCACCTGATTATGAAGGGATTCACATCCAGATCAAGGGAGGTCATTGTTCCCCTGTACTCTTCACTTATCAGACCAATGATTGAGTACAATGCCCCATTCGGAATGTATCTTACCCGACACCTACAGCAATTGGAAAGACCCCAAATGTTCCTCACCAAAAGGATAAAGGGGCTCAAAAATATGCCATATGCTGCCCGACTGATGAAACTCCAGCTCTATTCAGTCGCATACCGCCTGCTCAGAGGTGACCTGTGCCTGACATACAAGGCCATGTCCAACCCGGAATTAATGGACATGCTCCACCTCAAAAAATACAAATCCACCAGAGCCACAAGAGCAAGAGAATTAAACCTCAACACGGATATAAATAGGACGTGCTGGAGGGACAGATGCATCACCCAGAGACTCCCTATGCTGTGGAACAGAATCCCGGTCCATGTGAGACAGAGCACCTCGCTGGCTCTGTTCAAGAGGAATCTTGACCAGTGGATGGGAGATCGTAGGTTTACCCCGGGGATCATCTCTGTATCACTGCTGGACAGAGGCACGGCAAACTAATGGGTATAGTATTCTTCAACCTAAGGGGTGGTGAAAGCCACACAACTCTGGCTAGGCTTATAAATGCCCTAGGGCAGATAGCCTAGTATGAACCTATGAACCTATGAACCTATACAAACACACAGTTGCCACATCTGAGATTAGAACTCCTACTTAACTAACACATTACGCTGGAGCATTATGCCATTACAGGACATGCCACAAAGATTACTGGGTACTACTTCCCCAAAGGTGTATTTCAAGGTGAAGACAGGAGCAGGCTTGCCATAGTAGAGCAATGCAGAGTTCAGTGTGTGTGCATGGGCCATAACCCATTCATCTAGAGGCAGAAACACCACACTCAGGCACACATAGGTTTATATTCCACAGGTATATGTATAAAACTGCTAGATGACTACTGACTTGTACAGTCATGTTACACAGTTAGCAGTAGCACCTCAGACACTATAATGCTGAGGGATTCCAAAGGCAAATGTCTGCAGTGATTGACATTTGCATATCATGTGATTTTAGCCAATTGGATGTATGCTGGGTAGGACAGGCCTCATGATGTAAGGCTCTTTGCCACTGTCACTCTCTTCCACATATCTATGTATGTGTACTTTTGGCCTATTATAGTGTGTTGTCCTTGGATATATGTGTGTATTCCTATCCAATGAGTGTGCAAAGCATGACTGGTGTGTACTGAGGAGTGTATGCACTAACATCTGCGACTGTCAGATATGTATGGTCCACTGTTGTTACCAGATGTGCTTCATTTCTTTGAGTGTGTGAGCATGCCCAGTATGACCTTTCAGTAGTTTGTTGTCTGACATGGCCTTCATTTCTCCAGTATGACTTTCTGTATTGAATCTGTGAATCCATTCCAGGTATATTTTACTCCAGGTCAGACTTTTGTGTTCTACACCTACAGCTAGCAAACTGTTTCTGCATGATATCTGTAGATCAGTTGAAACTATGGCGTCAAAATGGGCAAAGGATAGTGGGTTACTATAGGTAACTGTGTCTGTGCTGCTTCTGCTACATGGCCTGGTGTTAGCAGAGATATTCAGACATATGTACTGTTATACACTGTGATGTTTTATGTCATCAAGTATTGTCAGGTAGACATATTTGCTTGCAAAGATGTTCTGGGGAACATAGGGTGAATGCAGCTTTGCTCAGTATTGTGGTCAGCAGCCTACATATTACTGCACACTCATGCCACTCTGGAGGCGAAGCTGCAGACACTTGCTGCTGGGTCTGTGTAAATGGTTCTGCACCTTGGTACAGTGATGGCAGAAGATCCCATGCTTGTACATCCACCGACATGACAGTATGGCCATATCTTGCTGTGGCCATACCTCACAGCTGTACAGATTCACACAGGTTACCCAGAGACAGGGGTCATAATTCTGGACATTACCCCTGCACATTCTGATTTATGAGCAGGTTTGTAGCCACCCATTCTTGTGTTTGCAGCCAGGGATAGTATGTGCACACGGCTGTTTTGGACTTCACACACTCCATGCCACCCATGCTTCCACCCCCCCTCTATTATTCTATCCTCTTCCATACATTATGCGAATATTATCTGATATGTTCCCTATAGTTATCACCTCATCACAGCAGTAATTTGGTGTTGGTCCACAGTTCATGCAGTAGGACATGGTGGATATGTTACTGCAATTTGTCCACATGGCCTTGCAATTTGGTTCTATGGACTGTGTTATACTGTTATTTGGGAGTCCATGACATAACTTACATTGGCAGTACGGGTGAGACACAGGCCTTTGGCAGAGGACTGTAGGCCATTTGGTAGTGATGAAGGCCAGCTGTAGCAGGCCATTGCATTCTGTCAGTCCTACAGTCCCAGACTGCAATACACTATATTCCCCTGGGGTGACAGGGTAGGTGTGCAAGGTGTCCATGCCAATAATTTCTGTCAGTATTGATCCAGTGATGTGAATGCTGGCAGGGTGCTGCTTACAGCTAGGGACACACTTGCATGGAACACTTTCTCTGCATGCTGCATTTTTTCATTATTGCCATATACAGGTGGGGGTCATATTGTACTCATTCCCAACAGCAGGGATTAGACCAGAGAGGTATCAGTGGGTGGTGGTGGGGTGAGCTGGGTACATGTGTGCTATGGACATTACTTGCATCTGACTCACAGATATGCATGGGGCATTCCACTTATGCTGGCTTGTGCAGGGACATCAGCTGTTTCTCAATACATCATTCCTATAACATTTGTGGTCTGCCAGTGTTTGGCCAGATGATATCGGTATTCCCTACTACAAACCCAGATAATGTGCTGCAAACCTGTATGTACAATTCCAAGGATGTGTCCATTTGACAGTTACATATTATGCACTGTCTGTCTGGGGTACTTCCCCCATGTACTGCTTGTATATCAGGGTCGACATTCATGCCATGTCCATCTTTCAGATGGTGACACATATTACTTCCAAACATTTACTATGGCTTACTGTTGGAATGTGTTATACTGGGAAGCATTGTGTTTGGCACCAGTTGTGAGAACTTGGCCCTGTCATCAGCAGTACTGGGCAATGGCCACCAGGACAAACCTCACCATGCATACATATTGACCACTCTCACACTATATACAACACACACCAACCTAACACATTCAGACCTGCATATTGTACACATGCTGCAATGTATCCTACTACCTTGGCCAGATCAGGTAATCTGTGCTCTACTGTTATTATACCTACACATACATGTTACTATATTTCTACATAAAATTGGGGGGCACATCTGTCTGTTGCTACATGTCTACATAGGATTGGGGGGCACACCTGACTGTTACTACATTTCTAAATTTCTACATAAGATTGGGGGGGGGCACACCTAACTGTTACTATGTGTCTACAAAGGAGTGGGAGGGCACACCTGACTGTTACTACATTTCTACATATGATTGGGGGGGCACACCTGACTGTTACTACATTTCTACATAGGATTGGGGGGCACACCTGACTGTTACTACATTTCTACATAGGATTGTGGGGGGGGCACACCTGACGGTTACTATGTATCTACATAGGAATGGGGGGCACACCTGACTATTACTACATTTCTACATAGGATGGGGGGGGGTCACACTTTACACTTGTACACATTTACTATGACTGTACTGGTATGTCAGGTACTCCATTTCTTTCTGTGTTCTAACCTATGATGCTGACTAGAGGCATATCAGTGTACTACAGGTCTTAGGTTTGATTGACCTACATTTCAGTTTCTGACTTCTTACCCTTCAAAACTAACATCCCACTGCCTGACCTGTTGTAGTCCGTCTGTGTAGGCCTGGGGAGAGATGTTACCCATAGACATCAATCAGAGGCCTTAGCATAGCCTTTGCTTGTGTTTGTCTACACCTGTCCTGCTGGCTGAGACTGTTGTTGGGTATATGGGCCTCCCTGACTGGCATGTGTATGTAATATGGACACACATGTGGCCCAGCACATTTCCTGCAGTGGGTTTTGTCATCTTGTCTAGTACTGGCTACTATAGTGACACCAGTATTTGTTACAGATCTCATGCTGCCACTATAGGTTGCTACTTTCTGTTGGCATCCCATTCAGCCACCCAATTCCCTTGTAAGCTCACATCCATACCATAGATACAAGTAACAACACATAATACTCCATTCAATAATTGGTAGGAAGAGTGACTTACCTTGCGGCTGGGCCAGTATTGAGGATGGTGCTGGAGGGCTGGCTATGTTGGATGCCCATAGTACACTCCCTATACATGGTTAAGCACAGGTAGTTTCATGTTTGGCATCCCTTTTACTGTATATGCGAGTCAGAGAGAGGTGTCATTCCCTGGGTTCCTACTGTGTCAGTGTATGTGCTATGCACTGCCTCTTTGCCAAGGCCAGGGCATACTGGGCACACCCCCTTCTGCCTACTGGAGCAGGCTCAGGTTGTTCCTCCTCAGACTCACTCTGTGCCTGTGAAGGCCTTGGCAATGGTGGGGCGTTGTGTGGCCCTTCCCCATACTGTGCCTGCTTCAGCTGTTTCTGTAGGATCATATTGTGTAGTATGGCACATACAATGACAATTTGGCTACATATAGCTGGAGAGTACTGCAAGGCTCCACCAGATGTGTCCAGGCACTTGAGCATCCCAAACACATGCTCTATTATAACTCTGGTCTGTGCATGTGCTTCATTATGGAGTTCTTGTTCAGATGTGTGTGCATTTCTGATGGGTGCCATCAGCCACAGCTCCAGTGCGCAACCAGCACCCCCCCACTATGTAACCTACGGGATGTCCCCATTGGTAAATCTCTGGTACAGCTGCGTCAGATGCCAGATGTGGGAGTCATGGTAGCTTCCAGGGCAGCCAGCACACACATTCCTTATAATGCCCTGGGCATCACACACGACATGGCAGTTGATGGAAGGGAAGCCCTTTCGGTTGATGTAGACCTTACCCTGCTCACTGGGTGGTGCTTTGATGCATATGTGCGTGCAGTCAATAGCTCCCACTACCTCAGGGTATTCTGCTATTTCGTGGAAGAGACGCATATTGTTGGCCAACGCCTCACAGGTATTGGGGAAATATATGTGCTCACCGGCATGTGCTGACATGGCATCCAGGAACTGGTGGAGTACCCTGGATGCTGATGCCTATGAGATCCCCATGATATCCCCAGTTGGTCTTTGAAAAGCACCTGTGGCTAGTATTCTTAGGCCTACACATACCTTGGTATCCACTGGGATGGGTTCCCCACTGTTAGTTCTGTGTGTCAGGCGTGGCTGGCACAGCTCAACAATTTGCTGTAGGAGGTCCCTGTCCACCCTATAGCACTCCACTACCTCCAGCTCATGTAGCCCCTGGTAGGTTACCCTGGGTTTGTACACTCTTCACCGTCTCTTCACTGTGGGTTGTTCGATAGAATTCTCATCCTCACGACCTTTAGCGTCTTCCACATGTTGATGCATGATAGCTGCCGCAGCCCCTATCATTTTGTTGCTTTTGTTTGTTAAAGTTTCTCTGCTTGTGTACACCGATGGTGTAGAGTATGTGGGAAAAAAACAGAGGGAAAGGTGTTTGCATAGTTCATAGTAGTGTGCTGGGCTGGGCTGTTGCCTGTGTGATTGGCTGATTCTGATGCATTTTACCTGTCAGCTATGCTAGTTCTCCTTGATTACCTTCCTAATTCTGTTTTCCCTTCCCATTGCCTTCCTGTTTAAGCCCAGGGGCGCACTGCACAAACACAGAGCTCAAATGTGCACAGAGCTGCTATTTTGTGGTTTATTTTATTTTTTTCCTTTAAAACTTGGTGTGCGGCATACACATCCCCTTAGGCAATGTAAAGAGTGCTAGGCAGCCACAGACACACTCCCTTGCTTATCTCTGCTAAGCTAAGGGCAAACCCGAGCCACAGGGTTCCAATACGCTTACAATATGCTTGACACACACCCCTATGATGTTAGCTAACTCTTAGGCTTGAACCATGCTATTCCTGCACTTACATGGTTGGGTGCTGGCTAGCATTGAGTGGAAATTTGGGATTCAGTATCATACCCTCATTTGCATAGGATTGCCTGCTAATGCATAGTTACAGGTTCCACACTGCGTCTTCCCCCTTAACAACCACTATTCACTGGCCATGTTGTCTTCTGCCTGCCATTGAGTATAATGGTAAAATAGTGATATTGGTTAAAATGCTTATTTCAGTTTTTTTTTTCTTTATTTTTGACCCGATCCCATTTGCGTGCCACTGCCCTACACTTAAATAGGCTACAAAAAAATAAAAGGTTTTTTTTTGCCAACTGTATTCCATGCCAAAGGCCATATATTTGGCCATTGGCAAGATTTACACATACTATACATCCTTTATTTGGAGCTGTCATGGCTCCATTTTGTAGTTTGCAGAAATGTACTTGGTTACTAACTGAATACATTTCTGCACACTACACTAGTCCTGCTCGGGTGGCTGACAGCTTCCTGGATTGCAAATTCACCTCATTTGCATGGTTTTAACCTGCAAATGGGGAAATTTGCATAAAGGAGCTGTGTCCGTATAGGAATAGTGCAGGAGCACTCATGCACGTCCCTGGAGCTTATTCCTGGATCGCATGGTGGCCATATTGCCTCCAAGAGCTCCTGCACTATTTCTGCATGTTGTGCAGAGCTTGCTGAATCGGGGGGAAAGTATACTCGCATTTATATTTTCCATTATGTGGTTTGGTCAATTTAAAAGAAAAATATCTCTTATCGAACTCTTAAACATCATCTTCAAAAACAGATAAAAAAATAATAATAATATAATTCCATAGTGCTTGGTTAACTGACCATCCAACTTCCATTGCCTGATTAGTTTTGAAAGATAAATCAGAATATGTATCTTCTACTGTAATTTTTGTTTCCCAGATCACTTGTATCTGAGAATGGCTTTCTTCCGTGAAAGTTTCAGTTTGTCTAGCAAGACAGTTATGTTCATTGTGATGACTCTTTCTATGAGCAAGTAAGATGGACTGTTTAAAGTTTAGATATTTTAGTTCTTCATGTTCAATGAAAAGTTTCTCCTTTGATGTTTTGGATAACACAAACCTGGATAGGCACGCTGTAGAACACACTGCTCGTACACAAGGATGAAGGAAAAGAATTTATTGTAAATCCACACGACATAAAATACTCTGGTTAAGCGCTTTCAACTGTTTATCACAGTCTTCCTCAGAACAATTCATTCATCAAATTCATTCTTTTTTATATGGTCTACTTGATTAAATAATTGAATAATTACATACAGAAACATTCAATTAAATGTACATCACTGTGTTGTAGGATACCCAGTAGTGATACATCTATATATGCAGAGCTGATATACATTTGTTCCATGTAGAAATATACATTTCTCAAACACACATTTTTAACATACACATTTTTTTTACATTTTTTAAATATAAATTATATTAAATTTTTACGTATTTGTATTTGTATATGTACATATTGCTGAATTTTTTTGACAACAACAGCATATCAAGTATATATGAGTTTTTAATTTGTATATTTTAAATGAATTTGTTAATATTCAACAACACATGTTTGTTTTAAGGTTAAGGTTATTTTAAAAGGAAATATGTTCTATTATTGGAAAGAACAGTCTACTTTAACATGCAGGCTGTAATGTGAACAGTATGCCTTTAAAGTTTTTGGCGGTTTCTGTATGTAATTATTCAATTATTTAATCAAGTAGACCATATAAAAAAGAATGAATTTGATGAATGAATTGTTCTGAGGAAGACTGTGGTAAACAGTTGAAAGCGCTTAACCAGAGTATTTTATGTCGTGTGGATTTACAATAAATTCTTTTCCTTCATCCTTGTGTACGAGCAGTGTGTTCTACAGCGTACCTATCCAGGTTTGTGTTATCCAGTTGCAATCCTATTCTGTTTCCTTTGATGTTTTGGAAAATTATTCCTTGAAAAACCTGCACACATCAGATTAGATATTATATACTTCGCAGATTGCTGAAGGTTTAAAATCACACATGCACACACACACAGACACACACATATATATATATTATATATGATCAAGTTTCTGACAACTTGAACTTAAAAAAAAAAAAAAAAAAAAATACAAACATCTGCCTAATTTTACATTTTTACAGGAAGGCAAACCCCTCGGCACCCCTCACACTCCCCCTGCAAATTATATACATACCAACTCTGAGAAGAGATTACAGTGTGGGAAAGGGTAAATTTCCCGATCCTCACTGTATCATATATATATGGGTCTAGGACATTTCACTGAATGCACATTTCACTGAAACTCAAATGACTGAACACAAATCGCTGAAAGCACAATTCACTGAAAACTCAGATCACTAAAACACATTTCACTGAAAGTTATATATGGCCTTTTCCCCACAGTAGAGCGACCTTTGAGTTAATATATATAGTAAGGGGGGTGAGGGGGCACCACCCCCCACATTGGGGGTGTGGGGGGAATAGCCCCCCACATATTTTGAGTATATATTATGTTCGTAAAAGAGTAATATATTGGAATTGCAAGTATCCATGTATATAGTTCAAAATATTTAAAATATGTGGGGGGCTATGTCCCCCACACACCCCCTTACTATATATACTAACTCCAGGGTCACACTACAGTGAGGAAAATGCCATATATAACTTTCAGTGAAATGTGTTTCAGTGAATTGAGTTTTCAGTGAATAGAGCTTTCAGTGAAAAGTGCACACTAATTTGACTTTCAGTGAAATGTGGATTTACTGAAATGTCTTAGACCCATATATATATATATATATATATATATATATATATATATATATATATGCACACACACACACACACACACACACACACACACAGTCACACACATGCAAATGCAAGCACTCACACACACACACACACACACACACACACACACACACACACACACACACACACACACACACACACACATATATATATATATATATATATATATATATATATATATATATATATGCATATATATATATATATATATATATATATATATATATATATATATATATATATATATATATATATATGGTTTCCTATGAAACCATCAAATTTACACTACATCGAAAATGAGAAGATCGGGACTTCTATATTGAACTTGCAAACCATCGAAAACGGAAATCGTCGACTTCCAAAGCATCGAAAATGAAATGTCACAGCACTTGTGTATGTTTAACGCGACCCGGTAAGTGTGCGACAGTGACGGAGGTAGGAGTGGTCAGGTAAGTGAGTTCGGGTTAGGGTGCAGGTAGGTGAAGTGTGCGTTAGTGTCGGAGCTTGGGCTAGGGGTGGGTAAGTGAGTTAGGGTTAGGGTGCAGGTAGGTGAAGTGTGCGTTAGTGTCGGAGCTTGGGCTAGGGGTGGGTAAGTAAGTTAGGGTTAGAGTGCAGGTAGGTGAAGTGTGCGATAGTGTCGGAGCTTGGGCTAGTGGTGGGTAAGTGAGTTAGGGTTAGGGTGCAGGTAGGTGAAGTGTGCGTTAGTGTCGGAGCTTGGGCTAGGGGTGGGTAAGTGAGTTAGGGTTAGGGTGCAGGTAGGTGAAGTGTGCGTTAGTGTCGGAGCTTGGGCTAGGGGTGGGTAAGTAAGTTAGGGTTAGGGTGCAGGTAGGTGAAGTGTGCGATAGTGTCGGACCTTAGGGTTAGGGTTTGGGTCAGGGCTAGTGTGTATGCTATGTAGTGTAGTGTGTTGTTTATGTTCCGTGTGTCGGTGTTATGGTGTTCGGTGTTTCGCGTTGTCTGTAGTTATAACTTCTCTCCTGTATGTTCTGCACTTTCCATGTAGTCGATGTTTTAAATGTCGATGATTTCTGTTTTCGCTGTTATGTACTTTCGATGGTCTAGTCTCGATGTAGTCATTCTCGATGTAGTGTAAATTCGATGGTTTCATAGGAAACCATATATATATATATATATATATATATATATATATATATATATATATATACATATATATACACGCAGGTATATATCTTTCTGTTGGTGTATATATGTATGTATGTGTATGGGGTTTTCAAGGCCAATTGGAGTGCCCTAGTCATCCATCTATCTATCTATCTATCTATCTATCTATCTATCTATCTATCTATCTATCTATCTGTCTATCTATCTATCTATCTATCTATCTATCTATCTATCTATCTATCTATCTAATCTGTCTTTTTCACTATAGAAGTCATTATGACTTTACTTTTTCAGCTAGAAGGAAAGGGCATTACAGTCAAGAAGCCATTCTTTCTTCTATTCAGCGTAAATGTTAAGGGAATGACAAGTTGGTTTCTATAAATTTTAGTTGGCTTTATTAAAGTATTCTATATATTTATATGTCCCATTAATCTGACTACTTGAAAATCAAGTTAGGAAATGTTTTTGTTATTCAAAAGGAAATTGAAGCAGTTCAGTTTTGGCTAACTTTTTGCTGATGCTTTCTGAAACAAATACAGTAGATAAAGTGAATATTTCCATTTTACATTTTCATGTTTCATGATGGAAAATAGCTACACATTTATAGATCCTGCCTTCCTTCTGGAGCCACCTGCTCTACATTTTTTCAATAGTAGCAACATTTAAATCAATATGTTAATAACACACTGCTTTGAAGTACAAAAATGAGTAATTTTTTTTTAAACATTGTATTTCATTTCTCATTTGAAGACCCAAATTAAGACACATATAAATGATTTATACATTACACTTTTATTAGATTACTATTAGTATAAGGACATTAATGTATGTACTATGTTTAATATACAAATGCATTTTAATATTTATATATTTAGTTTAATTATATATGTTTCATTTCATAAAAACCCATGTTGACTCAATATGCAGACTTTGAGAAATATATACAGTCAATAATGTGCCTATGATTGATTATCTTTTCTAAATACAAGTACCAGTGTTTTTTAATTTATTTTTGTCAAAAGCATAAAATGTATATCTACTGCCAGTGGTGTGTTATATGCAATATGAACAGGGGGTTAAGTATCACTCTTAATATCTAGAGGCCACAGGTGAGCCTGTTTTTCTTAATTCTCTTATATTGATCGTGTTATTGTAGTACAAGTAATAGTTTTCTGTTTGTATTCAACAGTAAAGTACCATGTATTCCTGTTTCCTGTACATTTATTGTCTAGATTATGCAACATACAAATGGAACATCTACTAGGTGCACTTTAATAGTCCTTTCATGTCCTGTTGTTGGTACTTAATAATTTCTATGTTCATCAGAGCAGAATTGTACTTTAAAGTGATAACTTTACCTTGCTAAACAGCAGATGTGCTTTCTTGAAGAGCAAATGTCAAGAAGCAAGTCACCTAGCAACCATTTAGCAAGACATTTCTAATATGCATAAAGGCCTTTTTAGCTAATGAGACAAATGCAGCATCTGTTTTTCAGGACATTGCTGTCCACATTAGCAATATACTTTAGCTCTCACTCACGTCATTTTATGTTTACACTCTTTGTTCCCTCAAAATATTAATGAGGCATACCATGATAAATCAGGAAATTAATAAGTGTCCTTACCAAGCAAGACAGTAGCATTGGTCCTGATGTAAGCAAATTAAGAAGTTTGAGAAACAAAGCATTCCATGTGCTATACCAGACCATACTTGTAGAGACCTACCTCAGAACACAATTTCTCAATGTAAAGCCAGCATTTACTGACACATATTAGACATTTAAAATGGCATTGAACATGTGGTTTACTTTAACTGTCACTGTTATGAAGTGTAATATTGGAATAATATAGAATAGTACTGCAGAATAAAGCAAACTATGGAAGAAACCAATACATTTTTCATGTTTCTGTAAAATGTTGAATAAAATGTGCCTGTGTTACAGTCTCAGGCATTTACATAGCAGACTGTGGATAAAATAAAGATACTCCTGCATTTGCAGACTCGGATGCATCAGTTTGTTCAGTTAAGTGAGGCTGTTTCAATGTTCAATCAGTATGGATACTGTCGGCAATTTATAGGGCACTTAAAAGTTACAAGTCATATGTTTGTGTTATGAAACAAATATGTGGGTCATGGATGACAGTCTTTCCTGCCTTTAATATTTTGCTGAAACTTTCATTTTCAGTAGATGTCTGAGCTGTAATAGCAAATTCCAGTTATGCACTATATAGGCCTTGTTTTTAGAGTATTTTTTTTTAGATATTTTTTTTTTTAATTTTCAAAAGATGGAACAGTATCTGCAAGGTTTAAAGGGTTAATACATTTCAACTTCAGGAGTTTGGTACTTTGGCATACCTCTTGCTCAATATGGTTTGAATGTAATAGTTCCCTGGCAACCAGAGCAGCATCTATTCATAATACAGTGTTAGACTTAAACTCCAACTTTTTAATTGGAGGGACAGAACCAGATGATTGGATAGAATGTACTATGGAAACATCAGTCATGTGCTCTTTTCCCTGATACCTCTGTTTCCTCTATGACTGTGTCAAGTTAAGTATATGTGGTGTTACAGTGGTACAGTGAATAGCATTGTCACCTCACAGCAAGAAGTTCACTGGTTTGTTTTTTAGCTGGGGTAACTTCTTTCAGGAATTTTCATGCCCTTCCTGTGTTTGTATTTTTTTCTCTGTGGGTACTGTGGTTTTCTTCCACATTACAAAGACATGTGGTCAGAGGATTGGAAACTAAATTATTCATGTGTGAATGTACTTTGTGTGTGTGGTTGAGTATGTGTGTGTGTGTGTGTGTGTCTAATATGCTAGAAAGGTATGGCAATATAGTTGTGTTACTTACTTGCCAAGTACTCTCTTGAATGATGATGGTTGTTCAGAGGATCAATAGAATATTCAGATGTGATCTGACAGTGATGGATGGATGGATGGATGGATGGATGACACAGTGAAATAGACTGAAGACAATTATGGATGTGGTGAATGCATTTATGTTTTCTGAAATTTAATAAAATGCATCTGAATACTTCTAGAAGTATACAACTATATATCTAAAAAAGCACTTCTATAATGGCAGTTAGCTATTTAACACATGTTGAACTTGTTAACCTTTGAAATATAAAACCTATTCAAAGTTTTTTAATGGCTCTACAGTCTTTTTCTACAGTGAATTCACAGACTTATGATGCTAGAGTTGGTGCCTGATTAAGAACACCTTTTTTCCAATAAAGTATCACTTCCATTCGGGTTAGACACATTGTGCAAAAAGAGACAAAAGTTTAACTTAAATAAGTAATGTTTTAAATTGGTGATATTTTTAATTAAGTTAGCTGTTCTAATGGGTACAAAACTAACACCTTTGTTTAGTAATTCCAATTTTTTTCTAGTCAAAACTGTGTCAGATATATTAATTATCTTGTTGGAAATAATTTTTGGAGTAACAGCCTCATCTTTTTCTCTGGCTGACTCGGCTCATTGATCACTGTGCGTTCTGACATTGTCCATTCTGAAACTATACGTTTTTTCAGTGGTAACAAAACAAAAATTCTGCAACTCTCATTCAACCAGTCAGGATGACCTTCTTATGCCTTGCATATTCTGTCCATTTTTAACCTTGGGCAGTACTCTGGCTTTTCAAAGTCCCAGAAACATTGGTATAATAAGTGTAGGCTAAGTCTAAGGTCACAATGACTCAAGTAAGAACAGTGTTTGGTCTCACTGAGAAGTTCCCAATGGGAGTGGGTGTGCACCAGGGTTCAGCTCTGAGCCCACAGCTGTTAGTACTGGTGAAAGACTACTTTAGCAAACAGGTTGGAGGAGACATATCTACAAAGTTGCTGTATGTAGATGATGTGGCATTACAGACAGACTCTGAATAAGAACTTCAGCAAAGGATAGGGGGATGGAATGCAAAACTGAAGGCACATGGGATGAAACTAAGTATGATAAAACAGTGGTACTGGCAGCAAATTGGGAAAATCAGAAGAAGCTGAGAATTGAGATAGAAGGAAAGACAATGCAACAGGTTAATGGTGTCAAGTAACTGGGAGGGATGATTGAGGAGAAGGGAAGTCTGAATAAAGAAGTCAAAGCCAGAATCAGAAGGGCTGCAGCCAACTGTCAGAGAGTATCAGATGTAGTGTATGACAAAAGTATGCCAATGAAGCTGAGAAATAAGGTGTACAAAACAGTAATGCACCCAGTGCCACTGTATGGTACAGAAACTTGACAGTAAAAGCATAGCAAATAAGAAAGTTAGAAGTGATAGAAATAAAGTGCCTACGAAGGGAGGTAGGATGCACACTGTGGGACAGACAAAGAAATGTGGATATAACAACAGAATCCAAAGTAGCTCCTATTACAGAAAAACTCAAAGGGAACATATTGCAGTGGTTTAGGCACATGTGCAGAAAGTCAGAAGACAATCTAGTGAATATTTGGGACAGACAAAAAGAAGGAAGGAGTAAACAAGGGCATCCAGCAAGGAGGTGGATGGATTGTGTGAGAGAGGATCTGTGACAGTCAGCCATGAGAATTGAAGAAGCCAGGAGTGTGGTATTGAATCAAGAGAAATGGTGAGAGTTAACACAAGACCCGAATCCCATGTAAAAAATGGGAATAAAAGGGGCTGATGATGATGATGTTCTCATTGTCTGATTCCTGAGATGAAAGAGTTCAATGAATTACTATTTTAGTATTAGACACAAAATTTGTATATGCTATACAAGCTGAATGTCCTAACTATTCCCCCTTTAATATTTTCCTGTCTGTAATGAGTCCCTTATAATGACTTACAGTCACAAAAAGAACTGTTCATATGCAGCCATAACAATACCAAAACATTTACAATTCATGGAAGTTTTATTTAACTATCCAATGTCTGATCACAGCTGTTCCAGCAGTACTTTATTATTCTCCATCATTAAATTCATTCATTCAGATTTGTTTGGTCATACAAAGAATATATATATATATATATATATATATATATATATATATATATATATATTTTTTTTTTTTTTTTTATCGCTTTTGATGAATATACCATTGGGAAACTTGGAAAGGTGTAAACATTTCAGAACAGTAACATGCTTCACACATTCCTCTTATAACAGGTTGTTGCAAATGAGTCTCTTCTCTAAATGTTTAACATTACTGTTAAGTCTCTCAATGAGGGACAATTAGAACACACATTGTTGTTGTTGATAAGCACATTCACTGGTCTATCTAAACTTGATCCCCGACATACTTTTATCCATGAGTCAGCTGAGATATAATTATCACCTGGCATGTCAAATGTTGGAGAAAAATTCAACATCTGATTTAATAAACTTCCCTTAGATACATTCTTCCCAGATTGTAAATTATCTGTTAAATGAGTTGCATGTGAAGTTTCTCTGGTCATGCTAAATTCTCCAAATTCTTGAAGTAGGAAACATCTTTTTTCAAGAACCATTAACACATTAGTCAGTCTGTATGGTATAGAATGCACTGATAATCTTGTTGGTATCTACATTTAACTCAATCATCTGCCATCTAATTCACCAGAAATAATGAAACAAAAGAAGAAAAATGACAAAACAATGAAATAACAATTAAAAAAAACTTTTGGACTGAAAAAAACATAAATGATTAACTAATTTGTATTACAAATTTCAGGGCTTCATCAGAATAGAACGATTTCCAGCTGCCTTTAGGTAGTCTCTTTAAAATGTTCACATTAGATTTAAAACCAGTAAACTAATTACAATTACATTTATATTTTCAAACAAATTTCATGTAGATGTGTCAATTATAACCAGGGTGATGACCAACATCTAGCTACACCTGCCAGTCATATTCCTTCTTTTTTACTAGATTGTTATACTCATTATCCTTTCTGTCACAATGCAATACATCAGTAACAAAACATCAAAATGTATGAAGTTCACCCACATAGTTGCTTGCATGCTTTGCTAAAGCACTCCTTTCATCATTCACCTAGAATTGACATGCATATTGATCCTTTAAGTGATCATGTGACCATCTTTCCTGAATTTCCAATTATTTCCAATTATTCTTTTTTTTTTTTCATATGCATCTGAATTATGCTCTACTTCCATAGCTGTATTGTATTCATATAACTTTCATTTTAATCCATGACCTGTAAAATGTGTTACGGCCACTTTAAACAGGCACATTGTCAGAATTTCTTTTTTAATCTCATTCACCAAAAATATTTCAGTGTGCTTATATCCTTAAAAAAACAATGTAGTACATTTGCACAGATCTTGAAATAGTGGAAATCTTTGTGAATTTCAGGGAAGACTTTTCTTTTAATGGCACATTGGAACAAAGAATTATTTATAAGTTAATTGGTTGCTATATAGGTCCACAAGTAATTGCATTTAAAAATGATTCTAACAAGATCTGAGTCTCCTGACTTTTTTCTAAGGCTAATGATGAGGTTACCAGATACTTTTCAGGCAGAGGAAATCATACTATATAGTATTTTTTTAAATATGTGAGGCAGAAGGCAAATAACACAGAACAATGCAACTCTTTATATTGTACTTATTGACTAATATAGTGCAGAAATGAAATAAAAAATGGTTCTATTTGAAGAAACTTAATATAATGGCACTAGTTTCTAGCTTTTAATCATAAAAAGACATATGCAAAACACAGTTATGTGACATTTTGTTTTCATTTAATGCCTGTTGATAATTTGGCCAGTTGGTACAGCTCTGCCTATTTGTTTGTTAACCTGATAAATGCTGATCACAGCAGAGCTGTCATACAGATCTCCATCAGTTAAATTTGTATTTGTGGTTCTTATGTCCTGTGGACTTGTCAAGTAAACCCAGAGAGAGAAGGACATACAATAGATACAGCATAGGGTTTTCATCTGCTTCCAAGATTGATGTAAACTGCAACAGATCTCTATGCTTCAGTTCAGTGTCTAGTAGATGGTTTCCATTAGGACAGTAGTCACCACCAAGGAATCATTAATTAAAGACATACCCTTTAGCATTCACCTTATCCTCATGTCTTCATTCTCTTTCGTCTCTGGATGGCTCCTCCAACACCAAGCTAATAACTGAAACTATGCTGATTGCATCATAGTCAGGGATATGTCTCTGTGTCACAATGTCCTTTAATTAATACAGCATATTTGATCAGTCTTTGTCAGAATGGAGGAATTGTGCTGAGTGGTTTGTTAACTCTTTTCTTAAATACTTGAGTATTGAGTTACTTAGCTGCTGAAGTTTTGGAATCTGAGAATATGTTTTTCATTCTACAGTATGTATGCACTTCTCCATCTCTCAAGTTCTGAAATAACAACAGTATATCTGCAACATTCTTACTGAAAAGAAATACAGGCTCATGTTTTGATAGTATTACTCTTCATCTCCATCATTTTGTATTACCGTGGAATTTGTTGCCATTAAATGAAAATGCTTACACATTACAAATGCTTGTTTATGTTTTTCATGAGATATAAGACAACATGCTCATTTCAGCAGTGCAAATAAGCAAACACAAAGTTTGATATGATAAGGAGAAGAGCCCAACATTGAAAGCATAAGTACTCACAAGGTAACTATTTTAAGAAATACCTACAATAATTAATCATCAATCTTTTCAGCCTTATAACTGACTGCTAAGATTGGAATTTAGCTTCAACGTATTGACAAATCTGTTTTTTTATATTAATAAAATAATAAATATTAAAAGCATTCCTTTCAAACACATACAATGTAGTATATAGTATTCAACGAATGCTAATGTTATAATTGCCATCACTTGCCCTTCCTTAGAAAACTGGAACTGAAAACTTTTTAACAATACATGCCAAAGTTGGGAAATTATTTATTTATTTGTTTATTTGCATTTGTTTACCAAGTGGAGAAAAATCCATTAGTTACTGAACAATACATGCAAAAATATGATAGTAGAACACATATACAATTTTGTTTTGAGCACAATGATAATGAGGCAAGAATATATACATCAATGGTAAGAAAACACATAGGCATATTACTAGGAAGAGCACATCCCTTCAATAAATCAAGTATTTTACACTGTGGTAAAGTGGTTAGAAGCTATAGAACAGTAAACGTGGGACAAGATAGGTCATTTATAGGAATACATCATAGAGCATGGAGAATAATGATTAGACAAAGTTATCTAATAATAAACTCATCTGCTGTAGCTTATTGTTTAAATAATTCCATGGTAGTATGAAAGACATACAGAACTAAAATATGCATAAAAATATGAGGGACTGAATGACCTTTTAGCACATATTTATCCTCTACTGAGAAATAATAAGTAACTAATTTAATAGTGTTACACATACATTAAAATTAAAAAAAAAATCTGTATAAAATATAACTTAATGTAGACAAATATTATTCCTGTAACTCACCTCAATCTGGGAATATCTTCCAAGTTGCACACTGTTTATTCCAGATAGAAGAATGAATGAAAGCATCAGAAAGCATAAACTGCAAATGGAATTTATATGATGTAGAAATGTGTTGCTCTCCCAGTAAAGCTTGTCACAAAGCATAAACCCGATACCAATTTAATTTCACATTTCAAAAAGATGCTAGCCTAACAGTAATCAGAATATTTATCATTGCCATCTATCCACATATTGACCTTGGAGATAAATGCTGTTCACTGAAGAAGCCTAGCACTAATAGCTGTATTATTTATGTGTTACAAATTATTGGCTAACACAAAATGACGGCATTCTGAAGTGATAATATGATCATTATTTCCTGAACTCTTGAAATCAAGGCATCTAACAATTTTGGTAGTTTTAATAATTTCAAATTGTCTGGTTGCTATAATGATAACAAAAGTATGTTAACCCATTTAGTTTAACTAAAATGGGTTCCGAATATTCAAATTAAAATGGAAGACTTTTTGGAATTCTTAACCAACCATTAATGTCAAATGCTGTTAACATAAAGTAATCAATGTGTGGAGAATTGTGTTATCATACAAATTTAATCAGTTCTTTATTAAAAAAATCATAAAGCATCAGTTTTGAGCAAGTTGCATTGATTAATTCAAATGAAAAAGAAACACTCATAAAAAGTAATCCCTTTTGAATCTGGCACCTTAGAAAAACACGATGCTTAATTAGATACTTTTATATCTTCCTGGACATCTCAATATATGATATTTATATTTTATATGCTAAAGTTCATATTGTTTTCCACAAAATGTTTTACCTAAGCAATTGATAAAGTTATTTATCTTAACTATTCTGTAGGGCCTAGAAGATAATTAAATTAGTGGCAAGCGATTACATTTATTTAGATTTAATTTCCAGTTAGAGACTCTAACAAAATGTGTTTAATATACAATTTAACACAAAGGCAACATAATTTAATGTTTATATAAAAATGTATAATACTGCATAAGGCAGTGACATTCACCTGTCAAAAAATCAAATGTTAAACAACTAAATAATCAAATAAATGCATTCAGTTCCTGCAAAAGATGTTGAGACTCTTTAATACAACACTAAATTGTGTCAATTAAACAGTGGAGAAAAACTGAAACCTATTGTCAAATTTTATTGTATGGAGATTTTAGCTTTCCTGTACTTTCTGATGTGTGGGTATGTGCCTGCTACTCATTTACTGCTTTCACATGATCACCCTGAGGCTGATCTTCTTTGGAGTAAGGTGAATTCTCTGAGATAATGCAGTTTTAGAATTACCTGGTTGAACTTTAGTATTCACATCATGGCAATGAACTATTGCCTTAATTTCAGTTTTATTGCATTCAAGATAATAGCAATGTCAACAGATTTGGGGAAATCAATACTAATACCATTCATTTATTTTTGATTTGGAAACTATTGGTATGGTTTAAATCACAGAAATTGAAGAGTTCTATATAGAAGTTAAATAAGTTGAGGGCAAACATCTCTATTTAATTTTGTTTTTGTTAAGGAAACATTAATCAACTTAGTCCAATGAATCTATAAAATTAGCTGGATTAGAAATGGTAATTAATTGCAAATAATAAATTTGAATATTTCAGCAAATTAAACTGGAAACTAAAACTTAATCTGTCAAATTATTTGGAATCATGGATGAGAACAGGAAAAATGTAGATTATCATCAGAATGAAATTAAACAAAGACTCCAGGGTAAACAGCTGATCTTCATTTTGATGTTCGACTAGAAAAAAGGATTGGAAGTGTGAAAGAATATATGCCAAAGCTGTTTTATTTCATCAGACCAACTAGAAGTGAAAGTGTTTAAACCCAGATTTCTCAAGGCTATGAGTTTACTTATAGAGATCTAAATGGTGTGTACTTGGCTTGGGAATTATTGCACTCTTTGATTCATACGTTCATAGGTCTATAGCTGTTTACAAGGCTAACAACCACAAGGGCCTTTTTAAGCCTAACCATGCACCCCAAATATCTGAGGAGTTCTGATACCCTTAATAAGTGTAAGCATGGGCCTGGGAGATGAACCATTTACAGGTTACCTGTTTGCATCACAGACATGGGTGCCAAACCAGGGATGAATTTCTGGTTTCCCATCCAATTGCCCAAGTTGCACTTGAATTGGATTAGGGAGGAACTCTGCTTCACATGGATGGGGAGCTTGTTCCATAAATGGGGTAGTCTCTGGGATACATACCTATCTCTGCAGCTGGCCTTATTTATATCACAGGCAAGGTTTAAGTCTTTAGAATGCATAATTCTAGTACTGTTTGTTTTGTGGATATGCAGGATGTCCATCAGAGTGGGGTCTGACAATGCCCTGTATGCCAGGCATAGATCTCCACTCAAAAGCCTGTAGGAGACAGAATATAGGGATAGGGCCTTGAGGTGGTCTGCATAGGACATATTACTTATGCCCTGTATTCTTTGAGCGAGGAACCCCTAAGTACATTACAGGTGTTGGATATGCCTGGTTAAGTGCACACCCAAGGGGGCATTGTACTCAATGATAGGTCTGATGAATGCCAAATACAGTGAAACAATCACTTCCTTGGACTTAGATGCCATACCTTTATTTATAAGTTGCACAACATAGAATGATTTCCTTACCACTGTAGACATGTGATGATCAAATGCTAAATTACTATGTGTGTCCCTAAGTTCCTGACTACTGGGTCAACTCTAAGGGGTGTGTTGCCAATATGATAGTTACCAAGGATAGATGACTTCACAAAGGATACTATTATGCATTTCTTGGTATTTAGATTTAGTCCATGACTCTGACACCAGTTATTTGTCTGTGTCAGCCCCTCCTGGTGAATATTTGTGTCATTGTCAGATTCATTGACAGCTCCTAATTTGCAATCATCTGCAAATTTAGTCAGCTAGAGACCACTGACATTGGCCTTGACTTCTGAGAAGTAAATGCCAAAATGGAGCAGTCCAAGGACTGATCCCTGAGTGACTCCACTTGTGGCTGGCCTCTTTGTAGAGGTGGACTCCCCTAATCTAACTTTCTGGGTCCTGTCTGTGAGCCAGTTCCACCAGGTAACATACGGGTTTGTACCTAACCTCTTGAATTTGTCAACAATGCCTGAGAGGGGTATTGTGTCAGATGCTTTGGTCAGGTCAAGGTAGGCAGTGTAAATGATTTTGCCCTCATCCATTGCTTTGGTGACCTTCTCAAAGAAGTCCACCAGGTTTAGTAGGCATGATCTTCCCTTTACAAAACCAAACTGAGTTGGGTCCAGTGTCTGGAGGTTTACTATATCTCTATTGATCATGTCCATGATAATTATTTCCATGGCTTTATATATAAGACTAGTGAGATTCATGGGTCTGCAGTTTCTAGGGTCTGTAGATTGCCCACCTTTTTGTAAAGGGATGACTGTTGCCTTTCTCCATTCATGAGGCATGAAGCCTGTTTGGAGGCTACAGTTAAATAGTAATATAAGAGGCCCTGATAGGTCATGTTTCCTGCTATTTAGAAGGCATCCTGGGGTATTGTCTGGGCACATTGATGCATTGTTCTTGGTCTTAGAGAGAGCATTAAGGACCTGCTACCTAGTGATAGTAGGGGGCGTTATATTTAATTACATTTCCTGAGAGAAGGTTGAGGTAATTGGAGCTGAATTTATCAGACAGGAGGTTTATCTTCTGGCTCAGTATAGGTAGATCCATTTACAATAAGCTCTGCATACAATTGTGTATCGCCTTTGAGGTTGTGGACATAGCTTCCTGGCTGTCCTTGGCCTGGAAGGCCAAATTTACCTCAGATTTGGCTTTGGTAGACTTTATTTGTCCTCTGAGTTGTTTATTTAGTTTAATGAGACAGCTTTTATCCAGCTGGGTGCTGCATCTCCTAAGTAAGTTTTGCCATGATTTTCATCCTCCTGTTATACATTTGATTGATTTTGTGATTACACCAGGGTGGTTTGTTTTTTGAGTTAGTTCTGTACTTCTTCCTGGTGGGTACAGCTGCCTCTATGCAGCTATTAGCATGCTTGTACATGGTTTCTGTGAACAGTTCTGCATAGGCAGAAGTGTTCCCGAGGTTTATACTGGTTTGAAATTTTGCCAGATTCTCACATAATAACATGAGTTTAGCCTTACAATAGTTCATGAATATTCCCGGTTTAGCTGGGGGTCCAGGTTTTATTTTTACTTCAAAGCAGACCATTTTGTAGTCTGACCTTACCAGGGAAGGCATTACAGCAGGGGGTGTGTAGCACTCTCCCATATTAATGAGCACCAGATCCAGTATGGTTGCACCCCTGGTTGGTGTATTGATTATCTGGTCAAGGGAATTTGTGTTTAGAAAATCCAGGAATCTCTGTGCATGTACAATTGATGTCATATAGGATTCTCAGTTAATAGTGGGGTAATTAAAGTCACCCATAAATATGGTATTGGTTTGGATGATTAGTGTTTCTAATAAGTTTAAATACATGGTATTGGTTTCCTGGGTCATAGAAGGGGACTTATAGCTTGCAATGAAGTGGTATTGGATTTTACCTATGATGATTTGAACATGGAGCAGCTCAAGTGCATTGTCTTGTTTGACCAGCCTTGAAGTATATTTATTTTTGATGTAAATAGAGACATCTCCACCTTTAGTCCCTGCCTGTGAAGTAGCTGGTCTAAATGTGTGGAAGGCATTATAGCCCTGCACTGTTGGTGTGCTGTCCATGGCTTTAAACCACGTCTCAGAGACCATACAGACATCAGCATTCTGTAGGGTGAAGAGAGCTTCCAGGGAGTGGAGTTTTTTTGTTTAGGCTCCTAGCATTGAGCAGTAATACCTTTAGATTTTCTTGGTTTTGATTTGCTATGTCAGAAGTACTTTCAGTTTGACATTGCCTAAAAAAAGGCACCATGGGGGAAGACAGTGTTTTAGCTAATATTCGAAAGCCTAGAGGAGAGAGGTGCAGACCATCCCTGGCAAAGCAGCATGGTCTGTTGACCATCTTCTTTCATGCTGACAAATATTGCACACACTTAGAATGACACCAGAAACTAAGCCAATTATTAAAGTCAATCATCTTTTGTTCATATTGTGGCATCACCCTTGGAGAAGGTAAAATGCTAGGTTCATAGCAGCCTGAGACACATATTCCGAAAGCTCTATGATGTCTCTCTTCATATAATCTAGGGAGGCATGTCTCGGGTTATTTACTCCCACATGGAGTATGACTGAGTCATATTGGTAATTGTGATCCAATGACCCGACTGCATGCGTAATGTGGAGGAGCCTAGCCCCTGATAAGCAACTGACCATAACTTTCTCCTTACTCAGCTTAAATCTATAAACCATATGCTAACAATTTGTAGCAAATCTTTGAATAGCCTCCTCACAAGCGAATTGTAGAAATCTTCAATATAGCCATAAGAGCAAGGAGAGTAATACGATTTAAGTTTAGATATAGATTGCAATATCTCTATTTCTGTGCATGGAACTTCTATTGTGTTGAGCAATTCTTGTTCCATGACTGGAAAATTGCATACATTTAAATAATATCAGTGAAAGTCTCTGTTAGACATAGACTGGCAGATTATTTACATTTATTGCAAAATTTGTTTTGAATAGTCTGCATCACTTGTCTTGATTATTGGCAATACAGCATTTGATTTTTCCCATTACAGAACTTTTATTATTTTAGATGATGGCATTTGTGACCACTAAGAATATCCACATATTGAAGTTGATGTTTAAGAAATGAATTCAGCTAATTTAGGGGCCTGTTTAATTTCATCCTGCCTAGATTCTTCATCATTTATCAACTGTAAATCCTTTAACATCTTCACAATATCTTTCAGAGTTGCTACTAATTTAGTTTTGCGCTTTTAATAAAATGTATCTGTGTTTATTTTTTTAGTAGCCTCAAAGTTTAAAGTAAGTCCATAAACAGAGCAGCCGGGTAAATTTTGTTTTCAATTTCCTTATTTGCATAGATGTATATCACAGTACATCTTGAATGTGCAAAATTTAGGGATTGACTCTTGAAGTGAATATCACTTGAAACATTTAAAAAAAAATAATATTTAGCTGGATTACCAAGTGACTGGAGAAGAAACTTTAGGTCAATATGTCCATCTTTTAAGATGGAATGCTTTAAACAACAGATGTTTTGAAAAGGGACCCACAACTGCTTTTAAGAATACCCTAGCCTACTAGATATCAAGGGGAACAGGCAAGGTAGGTTACATGCAACTTTTTACATGCTTAGTATTTTATCTTTTGGAATGGGGTTAACATGGAAATTAAATGAGAACATTTATATTAACTATAACTTTTGAGGAAATGAGAAAAAAGAAAATGTGAGCTTTATATTGTAACCATTGCTAAAAAGGGTCTACTAAACCATAAGCATCCATTAGATGATTTGTAGAAATAGATATGGAATTAGTCATAGTTGTGATAATAATGTGTTCTATCAGATGATTTTATACCATGTTTTATCCACCTTCTATGACAAAATGATGTTTATTACATTTCATTAACATATGAGTTACTCTAGGTTGCACCAGTGGCACAGAGGAATAAAGCCTCGATTATGGCGCTGATGACCTATGTCAGTATCTCAAGTACTTGATGATGCAGGAATGAAGGACAGAAATTGCCTAAACTGTGGATGGAGTATGCATGTCTATTGGAAAATGCGTGAATTAAGTGATGATCCATGCAGAACTGATGCCCCTTGCATACTGGTCCCATTGGATGTCTCTGAAATGGGTGCAATTTGATATGGGATTAAAGGAAAATTCCAACCCACCCCTGATGATTGTCTTAATCATGTGTCTTCCCAGCTGACCCTCACTGCTAGTGATGGAGGATTCAGTGTTCTGATTGGCCATGTGGTGGCTGATAATCAGCAGTCATCAAGGTCAATGTAGATTGTCTCATCATTGAGTAAACTGTCACTCAAGCGAATACAAAAATAATTATATTTTTTAATAGGATCCAAAAAGACTGAAACTCAAAAAAGATGCAAAGAAACAAATATATTTTGCAAGAAGGAAAGTCCCTTTTAACCTTCTACACTACCTGCTAATTATATATATATATATATATATATATACCATCTCAGAGTTTGCACAGCAGAGATAGAGATTAAGGGCAAATTCCTAGACCTAATCATTCTGTGATCTCACACAGAAAGCAGCCAAAAATCTGAAAAACAAGTCTGTAAGAGCATTTATTCCTATGGACATTTACTCTTATAGACTGCAACTATATACTGCTGTAAGGTATACATAACCGTTCTGTACTTGAAGATTATGGTTTAGCATGGAGACATGCAGCACTACTGCAGTCTGTCTCTGAGGCCATGATAAGTACTAATGAGACATTTCAGAGAGACATTTAATGATTAGTGAAGTGCTTTCTCCAAGAACGGCCTGAAATAAGGCATTTTAATTTCTTAGATGTTCGTGTTAATGGACATGGCCCAAATCTCATATTTACCCACTGTGCTAAAGGTAAGTGTTGGAAAGTTAACCAGTCAAGTAGTGTTAGTGTATGATTACATGCTTGAATGTATGTATGTGTGTGTGTGTGTGTGTGTGTGTGTATCTGCTTGGGAGGTCAGAGTAGGGGAGTTAGTGAGGGGCTATGTAACGTAGGTCTGTATTTGTGTGTGTGTGTGTGTGTGTGTGTGTGTGTGTGTGTGTGTGTGTGTGTGTGTGTGTGTGTGTGTGTGTGTGTGTGTGTGTATCTGCCTGGGAGGTCAGAGTAGGGGAGTTAGCGAGGGGCTATGTAACGTAGGTCTGTATTGGTGTGTGTGTGTGTGTGTGTGTGTGTGTGTGTGTGTGTGTGTGTATATATATATATATATATATATATATATATATATATATATATATATATATATTTAGATAGATAGATATGTGTGTGTATGTTTATATAAAGCATGTATATAAATATGGCTCTACTTTACATAATCAAATTTACACTTACCCAAAACTGAGAAGGACGAGATGACTTCTCTGAAAACTTACTTTCATGAACACTCGGATCACCGCATTTTTAATCTGGGAGAGGAAGCACTTGGCCACCATGACAAAATAAACAAACTAAAGCAAATCAAACCCACCCACGTGGGGAGCTTTTCCCCCAACACCACCCCATAACTAAATATACCAACTCTTAGATTGCACTACAGTATGGAAAAGGTCAAAGTTCACCATGGTGGCCAAGTGAACATATACCCAAACACAGACACACACACACACACACACACACACACACACACACACACACACACACACACACAAATACAAATACAGACCTACCTTACATAGCCCCTCACTAACTCCCCAACTGTGACCTCCCAGGGAGATACACACACACATACATACATTCAAGCATGTAACCATGCACTAACATACTTGACTGGTTAACTTTCCAACAGTTTACTTTAGCACAGAGTGTGAACATAAAATTTGGACCATATCCATTAACGCAAGCAGCCAAGCAATTAAAATGCCTTATTTCAGACAGTTCTTGGGGAAAGCACTTTACTAATCATTATATGTCTCTGTAAAATGTCTCATTAGCACTTATTATGGCCTCAGAGACAGACTACAGTGGTGCCGCATGTCTCCATGCTAAACCATGCTAAACCATAATCTTCAAGTACATAAAGACAATGTATACCTTACAACAACCTTCCTGAATACAGCCCTGTGTCAGATACATACAGTTTGCATGATCTATTACGGTAATTGTATCTTATATATATGTAGCGTGTACTTGGATGTCAATGCATTGTATGCACACACTCTACAACCACACAATGTTGCATACAATATTGCACCATAATAGAAATGGATACTGCATATTGCAAGACTTAGAGAGGTATGTGAAACTGTGAATAACTAGTTTTTTATCAAAAAGGAAAGATAATTATTTCAATTCTGCTTAGATATTTAAGATGCACTTATAATGACTTGTGCAGTGATATTTATTTGTACTTTTAAGCTTTTTTCCATGTTTTAACCAAAAAAGTTATGTCTTTGCATTTTTTAGTTTGTTCTGGGACCTTAGTCTTGAATTTTCCTTTGCAGATTTGCAGTTGTGGGCAGATTGTGTTTCTTCACTATTTTATACTTGTATTTCCACAAGTAGAATTACTTGTAAAAGCTATCCATTTGTATTTTAAATCTTTCTGGGTCACAGTCTTGTGATTTAATTCACAGTTGTAATATGACTGTGCACTATTACCAGATTTGAGCCTTAGTCATTTATTACTGCATTTCTGTCCCATAAACAGTGTTACTCCTAATTTCTGCATAGTCTGGTGCCTTAGACTGCAGTAGAAGTTCAACAGTGAGAGAATTGTCAATGCTACAGTTTGTGATACAGTGCTTTTTATATTCTGCTTATCATTTACCTGCTTAAAGTTGCATTCTGTGTTTGCCCCATCCACGACTAACACATTGACCTAAAGTTTCTGAAAGAGCTCCAATATTGGCTTTATTTGATTAGCCTGCTTGTGTCTCTGGCCCTCCACCTCTTATGGTAATCTGATTTTCACAGTTCCTGTCTCCCCTTTTTCATTGCTATTGACTGTTGTATAAGCTATTTATGTACCCTTCCCACCCACTGTTTTCCTTAGATCCCTGATACTGAGTGCCCACCCAACAAATTAGTATTGCTCTTGAGTAAACCTCCTTTGATACATATTGTCTCCTGCTCATTTTCCTAGAGCTCAGCAATGCTTGTAGTACTAGTACATTTGATTGCTAAATCACACTTGCTTAATTATTTCGAGTAATCACTACTGTTTCCTGCTTTTAAGTGCATATTTAACTATTTTTTTAAAAAAAATGTGCTTCCTCTCACTTTTACCATTGTAAGACTGTCTTGAAATTGCCTTCAAGAAGAGATTTCCACCTAGCTATTTAATTAGTTTGAAGTAGCGCTGCACTTGTGGGTCCCCTCTACTGTGTTTTAACATTAGGAGGACTGGGTTTATTCATCTTGTAGCAGGAGGTGTTTGCCTTGTTTCACTGAGTTGGAAAATACACAAAATGATTTTTACTGGCCAGAGGGCTCATGAGTTTTCTATTTTTTCTGTGCTGCAATAAATGTTGCCCATTTGCATGGGTTAGTGGTGCCCTGTACAGAAGCAGACACCTAGAAAGCTAATTTTCCCTGCAGAATGGTCCATAAAACTCTTCCCTGTATAGCAGCAATAGAGAACAAACACCTTGCATGCCAACAAGCTTAGAGCAGCTACATGGGATTCAAGTGGCAATAACTACAGATTTAGTAAAATTAAATATTGTATAGATATTAATGTTTTGTAGAATTTAGTACTGTTTAGCATAATCTACCCCAACAAATTACCTCATTAATCTGCACCAACAACGCACCCTTAATATCCTTCTAACTCCAATATACCACCCCCTTGACGTTTACCAGTCAAAGGACTGGACAGTGTGAATATGTCATTTCCTAACTTCTTTGTAGCCAGCTTGGTGGACATGGGCATCTTGAGACAATGTAGCAAATGTCTCATGTTTGCTGATAACTTAATCCTTAACGTAGCAGACACAGTATGAGAGAGTTGCACTTACACAATGACACTGGAGACTACATGTTTGCATACATCTGCACAACAAATTGTTAAAACCACACACACATCTCACATAGCCCACAACACACACATAGACTAACATATGCCGTGGCACTTAAAAGCAATCTTCCTAAACAGCAATGATTACCTAGACTATCTGTTATCATGACTCAGCAAGCCCAAAGACACTCCAGAAAAGAACAAATCCTAACACCACACATACTGTCTCTTTCAGTGGAGCCCCAAACACTAAAGCCCTAAGGCAAACAAGCAAATGTCACAGGACTCTTGTCATGGGTGACTCCATTGCAAGATACAACAATGTCCCTCTAACCATGTTGAACAAGGAGAAGGTAACTTTTAGTTGCTTATCTGGCTCCAGGAGCTGCCAAATCACACATACACACAGGTCATTATGCCACAGGTACCAGTATGATTCCATTATAGTCCATTTGGTGTAAATGACCTGAGATATACCTCCCTGATCAATATAAAGACAGACATTATGGAGCTTTCAGACTATGTATCTCACATTGGTATGAGCCTAGCATTGAGCAACATATTATCAACAAGGATGATGGCACATATGAGCAAAAAATGATTGATTTTAACAACTGGCTGTCTTTCTGATGTCATTCTATGGGTATTCAATATTTGTCAGCTTGGGAGGATATGATTAACACACCAAATTGCTTTGTCAGGGTTGATCTACACCTACTAGGCATTCAAATACTGGCTAAAACTTGATCAACCCCCATAGTGCTTTTTTCAGGCAATGACAAATTGACAAACCTACCAACATAGCAAAATCAACTCAACCCTACAGCGTTACTGCTCAGTGCCAGGAGCCTAAATAAAAAAAAAATCAATACTTCCCAGTCCTTCTCATGCTTGAGAAAATAGACATATTTGCAGTTACTAAGTCATGGTTTAAAGTGGCAGAGAATCCCACAGCAGTGCAAGGTTTCAGTGCTTTCCCCACTTTAGAACATTAACAGCAAGACAAGAGATAAAGGTGGAGGTGTCTCAATATACATCAGTAACAAACATGCTTCTAGGGTGGTCAAATAGGATGACATGCTGGAGTTTCTCCTTTTGCAGATAGCCATAGACAAAATCCCATATCATATCCTAACCAGCTATAGGTCACCATCCATGTCACAAGAAGTTCATAATGCATACTTGGACCTACTGGAGACACTACCTAACTAAATACCCTACTCATTGGAGACTTTAATTACCCCTTTATAGACTGGAAAATGTACATGGCCTCAAATCTATAGACACAGAGATTCATGGGCATCATAAATATAAACACCCTTAACGAAATAGTGAATCAACCTACACTAGAGTCTCTGAAATACTGGTTTTCATCCTCACAAATATGGGAGAATACGACACCACCCCCAATATCTTATCCTCCCTTATAAGGTCTGACTATAAAGTTGTCTCCTTTGAAATCAAAATCAACTCCGTAATCCAACTAAAACCTTTAACAGTTAGGAATTATTCCAAGGCAAGTAACCGTTTATTAAGTGACGGCTTGTCTAAATTGAATGCCCCTCTAACCCCAGAGAACACAGCAGCCCATGCTGAATTTCTCTCAGAAACTCTGTACAATCATGTCACTGGTTGCATAGAAGCTGCTGTATCTATCAGAATTAAGCCCAGGACTAGCCCCAGAAATGAACCACCCCAGTGCCATCCAAAATTAAACAGGATATATATAACAAAAGACAAAAATCAGAAAGGGTAATTCCCATAAAGATAAAAAGAAAAAAAAAAAACTCTCTCATCAAACTAAAAAAAAACAACTAAGTGGGCTAATTAGATCAAGCAAAGCCAATTTTGAGGTTAACATAGCTTCCCATGTGAAAGATAACCATAGCGCCTTTTTCAGCTATATCAGAAACCTCAAGAGCAGCACAGAGCAATGTGCTGAACTAGTGCTTAATGGTGCCACATTCACTGAGCCTAGTGATATACTGAACCTGTTAGAGGACAAATTAATTTCCAACTTTACTCACCCTCCCAACCATCTCCCAAAAAATACCTTCAAACATAACCTCTCCAACTACTAGGGAGCATGTATAGGCTGTGCTCTCTAAAGCCAAGAACACAGCCTTGGTGAATCACTATAACATCTCAGGATGCCTCCTGAAAAGTCTAAGATATGACTTTTCAAGACCCTTAGTTATTATTTATCTATAGTCTTAAAACAGGGTTTGTGCCATGTGAATGGAGGACTATGGCAGACATCCACTTTCATAAGAAAGGACCTTCAACAGATCCTGGAAACTACAGACCCACTAGTCTGACTAGTCTTATTTTCAAAGCCATGGAAAGAATTATCATGGAAATTATCAACAAGGCCATTGGAGACATCCAGATACTGGATCCACCCCAGTTTGGCTTTTTTGAAGGAAGGTCAACCTTACTGAATTTGGTGGACTTCTTTGTAAAGGTCCCTAAGGTAATGGATGAGAGGAAAACTGCACATACTGCTTACCTACATCCATCTAAAGCATTTTATACAATACTTCACTTGATAATGGCTAGGCGTATATATATATATATATATATATATATATATATATATATATTATACACACACAGTGGATATAAAAAGTGTATACACTCCTGTTAAAATGCCAGGCTTTTGTGATATAAAAAAAAATTAGACCACAATAAATCATTTCAAGACTTTTCCCACCTTTAATGTGACCTATAACCCATACAATTCAATTGAAAAACAAATAAATCTGTTAGGGGAAAAAATATAAAAAAATAACAAATGTACAATAAGCTGGTTGCATAAATGTGCACAACCTTAAACTGATACTTTGTTGTGTGTGCATACCCTTAAACTAATACTTGTTGAAGCACCTTTTGATTTAATTACAGTATTCAGTCTTCTTGGGTAGGAGTCTATCAGCATGGCACATCTTGACTTGGCAATATTCTGCACTATTCATCCTACAGTTGTATGTTATATGGTGTTTTCTGAGTTCTTCACTATCCAGGTATGCATAACATCGCAGAGTGCCTACTTTTTCAGAGCTATACTGATTGGTTTGGTGCATATTTCTGTGGAATGTACTTAGAAATGTAGAATATGCAGCATTTGTAAGTAAGTGTTCTATACATCTTCATTGTCATTAACACTGAGGGAAAGGATACACATAAACATGGGTGAATGTCATTGTAGATTGTGTAGTCTGCATCCTTACAGCTGTGTATGACTTTGGTTAGGAGAAACACACAGATCATTTGGC
>NC_056727.1:277719124-277781624 GCF_019279795.1 Protopterus annectens
TGTAAAATTTATCACTTAGTCTTTAAGATTGTTTCTTAAAATGTTAGCCTTCTGAATCTTGGTTATATTTAGTTGTAGTATTTGCATGTCTCAAACATATTCCATTTATGGATCTCTGTTCCAGGAATATATTGTGTGACTAAAACAGTCCCTGGGATTCAGCAAGCAGCCGTGCAGCAATACGTTATTCCTGCATGGCAGGGACTGTTCCTGTTCAGCACGGCAGTGCGCCATGCATATGTATGAAGGTGCGCTGCCATGCTCTAAAATGGACATGGTTCCATGTACAAGCATAGGGGGTGTATGTGAGAGCAGAACTCTCACAATATACATGTCCCCTGCACCTTTCTGCAATTTAAAATGAACGAGAATGATCCTAACACCCCCCAACCTGTCAGGATAACAAATCTGGGTCAAATCATCCCTACCAAGACAAATGTTGTTATAATAACAGATGTAGCATAAGCTCATAAAGCACACCTCTCAACCTGTAAGAGTAAAGAATGTGGACAAAGCCAAAAGGGACAATCATCCCACAAAGCAGAAAGTTGATAAAATAACAGGTTCAGCAGGGATATTCTGAAGGGTACAAATAAAATAACACAAAAATATTTTTTTTTTATAAATGCAATAAAGTTTAAGTGTAGATGCGCGGGTGTGCCCGTTGCTTAGCTATGCATAGTCCACCTTAAACAGCACAAGAAGTTAAACAGCAAGAGACATCCAGCATAAGCAGTATTACAATAGTGTAGTACTTAGAGCGTATGCTCTATAAGCAGCCATTCTCAGTTTGATCCCCACTATAAGCAGTTTGCATTTTACATATGAAAGCAGTACATAAACATTTATTTTTATAATTAGCTACTAAATAATATATATTTATTAACCGCAGTACTGCATTAGATGAAGATGTGAGGTGTCAGTTTAATAAAGTTGTGAAACCCCCATATAAAGACAAGTGCCCCATACAGTATAGTCACACATGAATAAATGTAATGAAAGCACACTGGGGATGTCAGGGACAGCAAACAAATTTATAATATGTAATGAATGATGAATCAATGCCATACAGCAGATAGTCTATAAAATGAAAAATAAGCAATGCTACGCATTTCACAGCTCTGCATACCAGGTGTAAGCATTATGCAAATATGACTGCTAAGCAATGAGTAGCCTAGCTAAGTGGATTTGCCTGTTGGTATACAGTGCTGAACCTGTCCCTTTAAGCACTGCTAACCATAGCTAAACAGGTTTGCCTGTAGTTTAGCTTACCTCAGCATATTCAAGACTGTCCAATCACGGCAAAGGGTGGGAAATCAGCTGTATTTAATCCCCACAGGCAGAAATACAGCTCATAACTGGTTGCAGCTTCCCACTGTAGGCAGTATGGCAGGAGTTGGTGAAGGCATATGCTTCCGTGCACAACGCTGGGGCATACAGGAGTCCAAGGTCATGGTAGGACTCCTGGTACAAAACCATGATGAGAGACTGCTGCAGGACCAGTACCAAGGCTCCCAATATAAAGTGGATGCTTAGGATCATCTCACCTGTGATCTCACCAGTGCCACTGGTATGCCTCGGACTGGTGAGCAGGTCCAGCACCACTATACCGACTTGAAGTGGAGAAAGAGGGAGCTTTTGGATGAGTGGGTCCAAGAAGCAAGGCAGAGGGGTGATGTCCCAGCAGTGTGTAAGTACTCAAACCAATAACCGTTTATTAATGTCCAGCCTGTATATATGATGGATAGGTACGCCTAAATATTTCTCTATTTCCCTTACAGCTACAGCTGAGTGGGCTGTGAATCAGGAATTCCATGCTAGTAGGCTGCAAAGGCTGCATCGCAAGGCTGGTGAGTAACAATCCTGCTTGTAGTAGTCATACCAAAGAAATATAAAGTAGTAGAAAGTCACCTGGCAGTATAAAAACTGTGTATGAGTTGTACTGAATAAACCAGACAATATGACTAATAGTCCCATATAGGTCATATTTAAATAAAACAGTAATTGCCTGGCAATAAAGCTCCAAATCCTGGACTGGTTGTGTTTAGTCTGGTATTATATGGCATTTATTGTTGCATTCTCTGAATAATAATGTTGTGTTAACCACTGTTACCCACACTGTGCTACATATAAAAAAAAGTCTAGGAATGTCTGTATAAGACTGTTGTAAGTACAAGATCAGATTGTACATCCAAGAGAGAGACTTAGACAGAAAACACTGAAGAGATAGACAGCAATATCCAAATAGCACACTCTGCTGAAATTTAAAATTGTTGTATTTTTAGCAGACACTGCCATAGTTCAAATCCTGGGAGTGGTTGTAAGCTGCATGCATAATCATACCTCTCAACTGTACATATTTTTTTAGAATATCCAGATAATTGGCTTATATTTTCTGCCTGTTCCTCTGTCCCCCTGGCAAATCAGTGGGATGTTCTCAGAATTGTAGTCACTAAATAATGACATAACATTTGATTTTCAGACCTCCAAACCTTCAGAAAATGTATATTAAAACAAATCCTGTCACTCTAGCAACTCTCCAAGTTTATGAGAGCAATATTCAAAATATGTCCCTATTTGTACCCACATGTTGTCAAGCATTGTCCAGAGTATGTGCATTAAGAGATTGACAGGTATGTGCATAATATTAACTGGAATCTGGGAATATGTGTAGAAACAGTCAGGTAGTGTTAACAAACATTCCCTCCACAGGTCTGTCAGATAAGAAAACTGTGCCTGCCAATAAAGATTTAAATCCTGGACTGGTAGTGTTTACTCTGGTATAGTATGGCCGACATGTAGCATTCAGTAACACCAGATATCAGAATAGTACTGTTGTCTCAACCACTGTTTTTCACACTGTGCTACATAAAAATATGTCTAGGAATGTCTGTATAAGACTGTTGTAATTACAAGGTCAGATTGTACAACCAAGAGAGAGACTTAGATAGAAAACACCGAAGAAATAGACAGCAATATCCAAATAGCACACACTGCTGAAACTTAAATTGTTGTACTTTTATCAGACACAGTCACGGCTCAAATCCTGGGAGTGGTAGTAAGCTGTATGCATAATCATACCTTTCAACTGTACAGATTTTTTCAGAATGTCCAGATAATTGGCTCATATGTTCTGCCTGTTTCTTTGTTCCCTTGGCAAATCAATGGGATGATTTCAGAATTGTAGTCACGAAATAATGACATAAATTTGATTTTCAGCCCTCAATACCTTCAGAAAATGCATATTAAAACAAATCCTGTCACTCTAGCAACTCTCCAAGTTTATGAGAGCAATATTCAAAATATGTCCTTATTTGTACCCACATGTTGTCAAGCATTGTCCAGAGTGTGTGCATTAAGAGATTGAGAGGTATGTGCATAATATTAACTAGGAATCTGGGAATATGTGTAGAAACAGTCAGGTAGTGTTAAAAAACATTCCCTCCACAGGTCTACCAGGTAAGAGACGTAGAATTTAACTATAAGACAGTTGACGTATACACTGTGTATAAACATAGCACTGCCCAAACCAAGGCCATAGGGTATTGTAATAATACCTGTACCTTAATGATTAGAGCAATGATCATTAAAGTTGTGAGTACTACAAGGATATATAAGTTGTTAATTGACATATCTCTCTGCCCCCACCATATCTGCAACAATAATCTAAATACAAATACACAAATCAATGGGTATGTTTACACCAAACCTACTGTTGGGACATGTGTCCTATTGTTCAATAAATATTGAAACCTGTTTCTATTAATGTTTCATGTTGAAATACTATCATTGGTGGTCTTTTGCTATCAATGTAACCTGCATGCCATTGCAATGGCCACTGTGGTCCATATATGGACGTGTTCTGTTAGCTATGCAACTTTTCCAAATCTGGTGTTTTGGGTTAATGGGAATATATATGCATGCTGTTATAACTAATCCTGGATTGTGTTGACTATTACTAACCCACATATGTGTTAAAACTGCAACACCATAGCATGTTTGGGAAGGCTGGTCCCAGCGGACCCACCTCTCCCACCTCATCTGGCCATGGCACTGGGCCCCAGCACATCTCTGACCCACCCTGGGAAGTCCACATCCACTGGTCCTGCACCACCTTTGGGTGGAACCGCCTCAGAAAATGGGGCTTCTCCCCCTTCTGGGAGCAGGCGCTGGCAGGATCCTATCATATGAAGTCAGGTGTGGGGATTGGTGTGTAGCGAGCTACGAAGGGAGTTTGGAGATTTGCTATACTAGATTGAGGGTCACATGGCACATTTAGAGGCTGACCCTTTAAATGTACCACAGGACACATTTAGAGGGTCAGCCTGCCCCTCCACCTCAGCCCCCAGCACAGCCACCTTTTGGGCCATGAAGGTGCAGTGTTGACTGCCAATGGGTGGGGATTTCAGTTGCACTGTTTCAATTTGGAGGCTCATGGGCTTCCGATTTCCAAGCACCCCTCCCCTTCCAAGATGTTTAACCCCACATGTGTCATATAACACCCCTCTATACTGTCTTGTCTGTCTTGTCTGTCTTCCTACCAAACATACCTCCCCAAATATATCTACTATCCTTCCCCAACATCCCACCCTCACCTCAAAAAAAAAAAAACAAAGGGCAATCTGTTCCAAAAAAAAAAATATCGCCCCATACATAGCTGTCCATTTTGCGCACATGTCCACAGGACACATGTAATCTGGTCTAATTGGCTTCACAGCACATTATTGTTGCCCTCACCCCTCTCTCAGGGGTTTGAGTGTCCAAATCCACCTCCATATTCAGTATATATGCAGAGCTGTTGCTGTAGAAGAAATGGACAGCTATGGACCTTCCCTACATCTGTCTTGCACATCCCTAGCTACTTTCCCTATAGTATTTGCTCTGCATGCACCCTTTTTCACCACTTTCCTATCACCCCGTTTTTCTTTTCTTTTAAAGAAATTAGCACTGGGTAAGCAGAACTAACACTTTTAAACAGTAGTAAGCAGGTTTAAGCCTGTTTGTGCAGTGGCAAGCAATGGGTACACAGATTAAGCACTGTTAGGCTAACTGTCGGTAAGCTTATTTAACCAGAAGTTAGCATTGCTTACCACCACGCAAACTCACTTACAACTGCTTAAAAGTGCCTTAATCACTCTGTATCCAACAGCCCTTGTTCTGCACAGCAATAAAACAACCAGCCCTTGCAAGTCTTGAACCCAGGACCGTGCACACCATAGCCACAGTGATTTTCCAATAAGTCATTAGAGCAGTACATAAGTGTGATGTTTTCTCAAACATATGCAGCACAGTCATTCAACAGTAGGGAAAATGTATTTATATATGTAGATGTGTATATATATATATATATATATATATATATATTTTTTTACATTTGTTGACCGGGGTAGTCCGACTGGATATATGTCCATTTTCAGTGGAGGCCCGGAGAGAAAAGCTGCAAGGTGCAAACAACTACATCATTTACTACATAAAACATAGAATAGGCATGCAAGAATAAGGCACAAAAACAATATTTACAAAGTATTTCACAATAGCTAAAGATACATTAGTAATCAACAGTTTTACATAAATTGAGGTCTATAAGTCTCAAAGGTGCTTGAGAAACACTGGAGTAATTCCTTTACAATAATAGAATGTATTAGTCAGGTTTAGAACATGAGTAAGTCTAGTGTAATTTAAGGTATACGATAAATAAATGGACTCACGCAGAGTTAATGCTCTCGCTAATAATGCCAAAATACAAGTCCAGAAATAAAAAGTAAAAACTAGTGAGAGCAATACAATGAAGGAGCACACAGATAGCATAAATATGCTATCAAAAAATATAGGCAGTAATCCAAACAGTCCAATAGTTCAACAAATCAGTAATGCAGTCCGGGAAAATGATAAAAAAATCCACGAATAATATAAAGCTGTAGAAGGAAATTTATTAGGTGCACATCAGGTAAGCGCTTTCGACATAAGCTTCATCAGACCTGAGTACTACAAACACAATAACTGTTTAAAAACCCATTTCGGTGGGAAAAACACAACTATTCTGAACTTAATTGCATAATTATACAATTAGATATTTAAAAACCTATTACATACCACTAAAAAACAGCCAAAAATCAATTTCAGAAGGTGTGTAAAGGACTATATTTAAAATAACAATTTAATAACTACACTGCCTAAATAAAATAATGGTAATGTAAAGTATAATTACCCTCTACATTAAATAAATAACGAAATTATTATAAATAAATAAAAATATGTAAATACATAGATGGGGGGGTGATATGTGAAGAGTGGGTAAAGATAGATGAAGGCTGCCAGCCTATCCATATAGAATTTTGCAGATAATTCTGTCATTTGTAAATATGAATGTAAACTACAGGCTTGTTGTCTTAAATGTAAAGAAATACTTTTACATGTTGAACTGGAAATAACTGTGACAACAGTGCACTCTACTGACCAAAATAAAGCATGTGGTGACCCTTTGATGTAGATAGTGGTGTTGAAGAGTCTAAATGAAAAAAATATTTCTATTGTTTTAACCAAGAGTTAAATTGCTAGATTTAAACATGCAAATGCATGTTTATTGCTCTGCTTCCTGACCAGCTGCAAGATAACAAAAAGAGATGCTAAGAATGTAAATGCAGTTTGTGTAGCCTGGAAACCCTAGGAAAGTGTGAAGAATGATGTAATATGAATCAAAAATACTATTTCAATTTAAACAGAGAGAACCAGGTAGGAATAAGCATTTTTGTCTTGATTCTCCAACTCAGCACTCTGCCTGATTTCTTATGTAAGTTTATCTTAGAATCTTAGACTTGTGTTTTCTCTTAGAAATAGCTAGAAACTAGAAAGATTAGACTAAGTGTTTTTCTTTGATGTCAGAACTGTACTACCGAATTATTTTAAGTATTTTCTGTGATCTCTGAACTCTTGACTATCACTGTGTAGTAAGAAGTATTGTCTTCTGTTTTTTTATTATTTATTATTAAATATTTTAAAACATTTCAACTGTGGCTGTTTTGTGTAGAGATAATTTAAGCTCTAGAGTATATTGCATATTTATAGTGATTACTGTACCAAGTCACTCTAATAAGCCTTGACTGTTTAGTTATACTACCAATTGGATAATAATATTGCACAGTAATAATTGGACACCCTTGTAAGGGCCTTTGAGTAGCTGATAAATGTTACTGGGTGGTGGCAAGTGGTACTACTGTACAGTCTGGGAAAAAGGTGCACAACTGGAGAACCTGTGCCATCCTTCCACAGGAATGTATTTGTGGTTGTATAAACTCTTATCTCAAGGTGTGTGTGTGTGTGTGTGTGTCAGCTACTTGGGCATGGACATGAATCACTGGTTAGACAGAGAGGGTGCTGGAGATTTTTAGCTTGCCCACTAGGCTGAGTTCTGGACCCTATAGCTGTGCCCGTGGGGAGTTTTATTGGGAACCTGGAGAACAAGGGGACGACCAGCCCCGGACTGACTGTGATCTTTGTGTGCTCTTAAGGGAAATTGCACTTTACTGTGTGTATTTGTTATCCTTTCCTCCTATATGAGACACCCCTCACTGGTGTTAATTATGAGGATTGAACATCCTTGATTGCTGGGCCCGGGCATGGGAGCCACATATTAATTGTTTGGCAGTGGTGGGATATCCACACCACATATTAATTGGTTGGCAAATGCTAATTGGCTTGTAGTGGTGTGGGTAAAGTGAATTCCTGTAACTTGTGTACAGTGAGCTTTGAGGGTGTTTTGTTCTCTAAAACAGCCATGCACTGAATACTCAGAGTTCAGATCACAATTGTTTTATTTCTTTTGTTAGCTTAGTTAGTCAGGGTGGGCAGGTAGCATGTAAGCAGAGGAGTATGGAAAGCTGATAAGGCGCCAGCTGGCTGAGATGTGCCAGGCTAGGGGACTGGTGCATGGAAACCTGACTAAGGCAGACCTGATTGCAGCCTTGGTTACAGCTGCCTCAGAAAACAGCAACCAGAAGGACAATCAGACTGGCAGTGTAGATATAATACCCTCAGAGAATGGACAGCTCAACCTTTCTGCAGAGGACTTAAAAATCCATCTGGAGCTTAAGAGACTTGAGTTGGAGGCCAGGCGTGTGGAAATAGAAGCAGCTAAGAGACTGAGGCATCTAGAGAGTGAGGACAATGAGAGACTGTGACGTTTTCAGGCTGAGGAGAATGAGAAACTGCTATGCCTACAAGCTGAGGAAAAGGAGAGGCAGAGGCAGCATGAGAAGGAGATGCTGACTCTTCAGCAGAGACATGATGGTAATAGGGAAGGGAGTAACTTGACCCCAGAAGCACAACAGGTCAGTGAATTTCTTCCGCAGTTTAAAGACGGGGATAATTTTAATAGTTTCAGTCATATGTTTGAGAGGGTATGCAAACAGTATAGTGTTGACCAAAGACTCTAGGTAGGGTTCTTTACCCCCTTACTCCATGGCAAAGCTGTAACTGTATTGTCTAAAATGTATGATCCTGCATGTTTTGATTATATTGCTGTACAATTTGTCTATTAGAGTTTTTTAAGCTAACACCTGAAATGTATAGAAAAAAGTTTTGTGAGCATAGAAGCAAGGCAGATGAAAGTGTGTGTGAATATGTTGCTGAACTGAGCACTTATTTCCATAGGTGGGTGAGTTGATGTCAGGTCACCACTTCTGAAGGGCTGGCAGACCTTTTGGTGAGGGAAAAAGCCCTTAGCACTTTGCCTGAGGACATGAGGATCTGGTTAGCTGATAGACAATGTGCTACTTCAGATGAGTTGGGGAAGAAATGAGACCTATAACTGGCAAGCAGGGCAGCCCTGCACAGGAAAGGGATCCCCGGTACTGATCATGGGTCTAAAGAAATACATGGTGGGCAGCACAGACTGCCCCAACAGAATCTGCCAGTTGCAGGGGAAGCCACTAGTCCAGGTATATGACCAGGAGCTAGGGTTAAATGTTTTGAATGTAACCAGTGGGGCCATGTGGCATACAGGTGTCCACGGAGGCAAGGTGGGAAACGAAAGGTAAGGGAGCCAGTAAGTGGGAAAGACAAAATGCCAATAGTAGGTTGTCTTGGGACAACAAGGGTAACAAACTACCACCAGAAGCTATATTCTATTGTAGTGAATGGCAAAGAGGCCATTGCCAAGAGAGACACAGCCTCTAATATAACCATTGTAAAACCTGCAATGTTTACAGAGGAGCACTACTTGCCTGCGCAGTCTACTCAAGTCAGGGCTTTAGGAGGGATCCCATTACAAAAACCTTTGGCTAGGGTTCACCTTGACTGGGAGGATGGAAAAGGAATCCAGCAAGTAGGTGTGTTTGAGGATATACCTGCAGATGTCCTGATAGGGAATGATTTTGATAGTGCAGTACTCTGTGGTTGTGCAATTACTCACAGTCAGGCTTGGAGACAAGCATGTGGGTCTGGTAGCCTGGGGGAAACCTAGACAGACTGCATACATGCAGCCAGGACAGGTGAGGTGGTTACTTCTGGGAGGGAGCTACTCTGTAGCAGTGAGACTGAATGTGAGCCACAGCTGCTTGTGGGTACTGATGTTCCCTTGGACAGAGTCACTGCAAAGGTAAAGGTGAGTAGTAGTACCCAGGCTGACAGTGAGGCACCACTGTCAGAAGATGCAAGATTTCCTGTGGAAGGAGAGCTGGGAAGGATTACAATGAGAGAGTTGAGACAGGCTCAGCTCTCAGACCCTACATTGCAAGGCCTGAGGCAGGTAGGTAGGGAGGTACCTGATTCTCAATGAAAGGGGGAATCTGTATACTGGGACAAAGGGTTACTATACAGAGAGTGGACTCCTGAGGGAGTGCTAGAAGGTGAGAGAGTACAACAGTTTGTAGTGCCTAGAGCCTACCATCTGGCACTTCTAGCTGCAGTCCATGATATTCCCTTTGCAGGTTATATGGGCATAAAACGTACAAAGAGGCATATTATGCAGAACTTCTATTGGCCTAGAATTTTCAGAGATGTAACAGGGTACTCTAGGACCTGTGAGCAGTGCCAAAAGGTATGCAAGGCAGGCGACAAGGTGAGAGCTCCTTTGATGCCTTTGCCTGTGATTGAGAAGCCATTTCAGAGGGTAGCTATGGATATTGTGGGTCCTCTGAGTACCCCAAGCTCCACAGTGAAAAAGTATACACTAGCAGTAGTGGATTATGCTACACAATACCCAGAGGCAGTGGCTTTGTCCTCCATCGAGGCAGAGAAGGTGACAAATGCTTTGTTAGAAATTTTCAGCAGGATAGGTTTTCCATAAGAAATACTGACTGACCAATGTGCCAATTTCATGTCAGGCCTGCTGGCTTGTATGTGGAAGTCCTGTGAGGTGAAGCACATGAAGACCACCCCCTACCATCCCCAGACTAATGGTCTTGTTGAGAGGTTAAACTCTGCAATCAAGTCCATGCTATGTGCATTTGCAGATCAGTTTAAGAGGGAGTGGGACGAATATTTGCCCCAACTGTTGTTTGCTTACAGAGAGGTTCCCCAGGAATCCACAGTTTTTTCACCCTTTGAGCTGCTGTATGGGCATAGGGTGAGGGCACCTGCAGATTTAATTCTAGATGAGTGGGAAGGTGAGTGTGAGTCTCACAACGAGTCTGTTGTGGCATACATCCTGAACCTCAGGACAGGGCTCAGGGAACTCATGTGCTTGGCCCAGGAGAACCTGGCAGAAGCCCAACAGAAAAAGGTGTGGCAGGAATGCTCGAGCTAGAGAGTATGCTGTGAGCCAGCAGGTAATGGTTCTCATTCCTGTCAGACATAACAAACTGCAAGTAGCTTGGGCGGGACCCTACAAGGTGGTAAGAAAGGTAAGTGATGTTAACTACATGGTGGAACTGCTAGGCAAAAGGCAGGGGCACAAATTGTACCATGTTAACATGATGAAATCTTACCATGATAGGGAGACCCTTGTGCTGACCAGTTGCAGTGGATTGTAGAAGGAGTCTATGGGAGATCTAGGGACTGATCACCTTAGTTTGGCTCAGGCTGACACCTCAGTGGAATGGGTAGCAATGTCTCAGCAGCTATCTCCTACCCAGGTTTGAGAAATCTGCGCAGTGTTGCAGGAATATGGGGACATGCTCACTGACAAACCTGGGTGCACCCACCTGGAGCAGCACCAGTTAGATACAAGACCCCGAAGGCCTATTATGCAGTCCCCTTATAGAGTGCTTTTGAGAGTTAAACAGACTCTGAGGGAGGAGGTACAGGAGATGTTGGAACTAGGGTTGATTTGAGAGTCCAACAGTACTTGGACCTCCAAAGTGGTGCTGGTGCCAAAGAAGGATGGCAGCACCAGGTTCTGTGTGGACTACAGGAAATTAAATAGTCACACAGAGTCAGATGCTTAGCCCATGCCTAGAACAGATGAAGCCCTAGAGCATCTGGCTGGGGCTAAGTATCTTAAAACCATTGATCTTACCTAGGGTTACTGGCAGGTGCCATTGACTCCCAGTGCAAGAGAGAAATCAGCCTTTGTGACTCTGTTTGGCTTGTATGATTTCACCAAGATGCCCTTTGGGATGAAGAATTCCCCAGCAACTTTCCAGAGGCTGGTAAATCATATCCTAGCAGGAACATGAGGGTTTGCCCTTTCTTACCTAGATGATATTGTCATCTGCAGCCATTCCTGGCCAGTGCACCTTCAGCTTGTCAGGGAGGTGCTGGGCAGATTACAAAAGGCAGGGTTGACCATTAAACTGAGCAAATGTCAGTTGGGTGTGGCAGAGGTCTCCTACCTAGGACATAGAGTGGGGAGTGGTAAGATAAGGACAGACCCTGCCAAAGTGGAAGCCATTCAGGCATGGCCTGCACCTGTTACTAAAAAGCAGGTGAGGGCACTTTTAGGGACAGCAGGATACTACAGAAAGTTCATCCCCAGTTATAGTACCATAGCTGCTCCCCTCACAGACCTGACAAGGAAGAACAGGCCAGATAAGGTAGTGTGGACCCCAGCATGTGAGCAGGCATTCCAGAAGCTTAAGGATGCTTTGGGAGGACCCCCTGTGTTAGCCGGTCCAGATTACAGCAAATAATTTGTTGTGCAGGTGGATGCTTCAAGCCATGGGGTGGGGGCTGTACTTAGCCAGATTTCTTCAGGGTGAGAAGAGCACCCAGTGGTTTAGCTCAGTCTTAGACTCCAACATAGGGAGGAATGCTATGCACCTGTAGAAAAGTAATGTCTAGCCATAGTGGGGGCACTGCAAAAACTTCAGCCTTATCTGTATGGAAGGAAATTCACTGTTATGACAGATCACAACCCCCTAACAAGGTTAAACAGAGCCAGCCAGCAAAATGCCAAGTTGCTAAGATGGAGCCTGGAGATGCAAGCATATATGTCAGTGCAGCACCGCAGTGGGATTAGCAATGCCAATGCAGATTGGCTCTCAAGACAGGGAATGGGGTAAGGTACACTCAGATAGACCTAACCCTCTCAAGCAGCATTTCTCAAGGGTCACATGACAAACTAGCTTGAGTTCTCCAGGGGGGGAGATATGCGAAGAGTGGATAAAGATAGATGAAGTTTGCCAGCCTAGCCAGATAGAATTTTGCAGATAATTCTTTCATTTGTAAATATGAATGTAAACTACAGGCTTGTTGTCTTAAATGTAAAGAAGTACTGTTACATGTGAAACTGGAAATAAATGTGACAACAGTGCACTCTACTGACCAAAGTAAAGCATGTGGTGACCTTTTGATGTAGACAATGGTGCCAAAGAGTCTAGACAAAGAAATTATTTCTATTGTTTTAACCAAGAGTTAAATTGCTAGATTTAAATATGCAAATGTATTTTTATTGCTCTGCTTCCTGACCAGCTGCAAGATAACAAAATGTGATGTTAAGAATGTAAATGCAGTTTGTGTAGCATGGGAATCCCAAGAAAGTGTGAAGAATGATGTAATGTGACTCAGAACTGCAATTTCAATTTAAACAGAGAGAACCAGAGAGGATTAAACATTTTTGTCTTTACCATCCAATCTCATCAGCACTCTGTCTGTTTTCTTATGTAAGTTTATCTTAGACTTCTGTTTTCTCTTAGAAATAGCTAGAAACTAGAAAGATAAGAATAAGTGTATTTCTGTGATGTCAGAACTGTACTACTGAATTATTTTAAGTATTTCTCTGTGATCTCTGAACTCTTGACTATCACTGTGTAGTAAGAGGTATTGTCTTGTGTTTTATTTTATTTATTATTAAATATTTTAAAACCTTTCCACTGTGGCTGTTTTGTGTAGATACAATTTAAGCTCTGGAGTACATTGCATATTTACAGTGATCACTGCACGAAGTCACTCTAATAAGCTTTGACTGTTTAGTTACACTACCAATTGGATAATAATATTGCACAGTCATAATTGGACACCCTTTTAAGGGCCTTTGAGTAGCTGATAAATATTAGTGGCTAGTGGCAAGTGGTACTATTGGTATAGTCTGGTAAAAAGGGGCACAGCTGGACAACCTGTGCCAGTCTTCCCCAGGAGTGTATGTATGGTTTTATAAACTCTTATCTCAAAGTGTGTGTGTGTCAGCTACTTGGGCATGGACACGAAGCACTGGTTGGACAGAGAGGGTGCTGGAGGTTTTAGCTTGGCCACTAGGCTGAGATCTGAACCCTATAGCTGTGCCATTGGGAAGTCTTATTGGGGACCTGGAGAGCAAGGTAGCAACCAGCCCTGGACTGACTGTGATCTCTGTGTGCTCTTAAGGGAAATTGCACTTTACTGTGTGTATTTGTTATCCTTTCCTCCTATATGAGACACTCTTCACTGGTGTTAGTGATGAGAATTGAGGCTCCTTGATTGCAGGGCCAGGGCATGGGCATCACATACAAATATATATATATATATATATATATATATATATATATATATATATATATATATATATATATATATATATGCGATCAAATATACCTGGCTTTATATGTTAGTATGTTCATTATTTTGCTTGTTATTTTTCTTAGTAAGTGTGTCTAACACTCTGCATACCTTACCTCTCTGATTCTCTCTCCCTTTATGTAACCAGCTGCCCAAACTGCTTGTACAGTCCTAATATTGAGGAATTGCCCTGTCTGCTGAACAGCAATCATATTCCACATAAACCTGCCTAAACTAAGGAATTGAACCTATCCTCTCCCTGAACAACAGCCCCTCAAGGAAAAAAAAAACAAATAAAAGAAAGTATGTGTTTTAAAAACTACTGTCAGTAGAACTAATATTGTTTACTAGCCCAGGTTTTAATTTACACTCCCTTGTCAGGACGGCCAGCAGCCAAAACCTTTCTTTTTCCCCAGTTAGCCTACCCTCCTCTCTTGTACCCTCTGTAAATAACTGCTATCCTTCCCTCCTCTTATTCTAGACCTGCTACCTCCCATTAGATGCTTTTATTGCTATACAGCCTTTGTCCACTAGATGGCACCATTTTCCTAGATCTATCCTACTGTCTCAGAATATAACTCTCAGGCATCCAGTTTTTTATAGCTTGTCTAAGTTGCAGTCCCACTCTGTCCCTTTATTTTTTACTTTACATCACTTAACTACTCTGCTTACTATCCCCACTATCGAGGCTCTTACCTCCTACATTTTCCCACCTACACTTACCTTAGCAATCAGCTCTACACTGATTGTTCTACTAGGGTTCACTCCTTTAGTGGCTCTACCCTCTCCGTTCGCCCTGCAGGCTCACTCAGCTCCCCTACCCTGCCCCCAATTTCCACCCACCCTCAGTGCTTCTACATTTATACACCCTAACCCACACCCCCATCCATATGACCAATCACATGCTCCAACCCCTTAAAGTGCTTATACCCACTTCCCATTAGTCACCACCTTAAACTATCTGTACTTATCCCTGTATATTAACATAAACATAATTCTTCTACAATGCCACCCACAACTACCCTAACACACCACAAGCCCTTACTCTTATTCTTACACCTAACTATTCTAACTATACCTTACCTACTTACTTTCTATGAACACCATAACTGTCTAGGATTTCACAACCTCACAAAGAAAACCTCTACACCAACACTTAAAATCCCTCATAGCCATAATAACACATCCTTTCCACCAAAGTATTTATCAGCTAAGTTTCATAGACTATCTCACATCACATACTACAGCTCAAGAGCCAGGAAATCCCAGGACCTAATATGTAAACTTTTAAAACTCACTTTGAGAATACAAGTCCACCCCCTAATAGATGGTGATATATATCCAAATCCTGGCCCAAACTCTACCACAACCCCAGAGCCATACACATCAACTCTTACTAACACACAAATGCTTACCAGACCCCCCCCAACTCTCTCCTGATAGCTCATCTCAATATTCGCAGCAAAATAAATATCAAAGTTGCCCACTTACATGCCCTCATGGATGTACATTCATTTGACATCCTCTGTCTCACTGAAACATGGCTCAAGCCATCAATTCAAGACAATGTGGTTATTCCCCCTGGCTATAATATCCTGAGACTTGACCGTAATGCTAAGAAGGGTGGAGTAGTAGCTATACTATACAAATCTGGATTACAAGTGACCACTATATACTCCAAACCTCCACTAACTAGTAATGCAGAAATTCTTATTTCCAAGATTCAGCTTAACAAATGTAAATCCATATATATCATCTGTATCTACCTTCCCTCAGGCAATAATACTAGCACCTTAGAGGCTATCTTAAGTTGGCTTTCGACCAGCTACCCACAAGAAACCTTAGTACTTGGTGACTTTAATATTAACTGGAAGTGCTGTATATCTGAACAGCCTTCTACTCATATTAACCTATATGGTTTTACTCAAACCATCACATCCCCTACCAGAACCAATAAATTTAATAACAACGAAAGCACCCTAGACTGGATTCTGACTAATACCAATCACCAAACTTACAAAGTACGTACCACCCCTGAAGATATAAGCGACCACTCACTCACCTTCTTAATCAGATATAAGACTGATATTCCAAACCCAACCATTTATAAGACAATAAGGACTAATAAAAATGTTAACCCCAGCAGCTTTCAAAAAGAACTTATAGCTTGTGACTGGTCAACCCTGAAACACCTAACATTAGATGATGCAGTCAAATACTTTAATTATAAATTATTAGCCACTTTAGATTGCCATGTCCCAACGCGCACAATTAGAACTAGGACTAAACCAGCCCCATGGCTTTCCCAAACTACCAAACAAAAAATCCTCCAAAGAAATAAACTCTGGGCCAGCTGGCATAAACAAAAACACCTACAGAACAATTAAAGTTCAGACAGCTATGAAACGAAACAAAAAAGCCATATTGTCAGATAAAAGAAAATTTTACTGTCAGCTTCAACAAACCCACCAAAATAAACCTCAAAACTTCTGGTCAGGCATCAATAAACTCTTACACCCAGGTCGTTCAGTCACTCCCACTCCCTCAGGCTCTGATCACAACAATCCCAACCAAATAGCCAACTCTTTTAACACTTTTTTCCCAGAGACCATTCAATCTCTTGCTAATCAGTTATCCCCTGACACCATAACGTCTTCCTCTGATATTTCCAACAGCCCACCACTATTTAATTTTCAACCTGTTCTTACATCCCTTGTCTGTACCCTTAATCAGAAACTTAAACCCCCCACCCTTTCTGCAGATCTACTACCTGCAGAATACCTGCAAAAATCTGCAAAAGCAATAGCCTACCCCATATCCATCCTCATTAATAAAACTATTTTTGAAGGAACTAACGCATCAATCTGGAAAATTTCACATATTACCCCCCTGCATAAAAGTGGTAATTCCAAAGATTTATCTAACTACAGGCCTATTGCCATATTATCCCCATTGGCAAAAATTATGGAAAAATGCATTCATAAGCAACATATAAGCTACCTACTAGAAAACAACTTACTAGCCACCTGCCAACATGGCTTCAGACCATTTCATAGCACCACCTCTGCTCTCTTATCCTTTACTGACTGCATTAATAGAAATTAAAATATCGACACTCTATCCTCAGCCCTCTTTATTGATCTGTCAAAAGCCTTTGACATGGTTAACCACCACCTCCTCATAAACATACTCAAAAACCTGTTATTGGATGCACTTGCTATACAGTGGTTCCAGTCCTACTTAAATAACAAGCAACAGGCTGTACTATGGGAAAATAACCTGTCTTCCCACCTCACAGTTGCCCTTGGTGTCCCTCAGGGCTCCACATTGGGTCCTCTCCTCTTCTCTATCTTTATAAATGACCTATATTCTGTAATACTTAAAGCTACCTGTATCCAATATGCAGACAATTCCACACTAATATGCTCAGCCACTTCTCCATCCGAACTTCAGTCCCTAACCCAAAACGTCTTTAGCAAAGTAGAGAATTGGCTTCTACACCAATGTCTCATCTTGAACCCAAAAAAACAAAAATGCTACTATTCACTCCCACCCGTAGGGCCACCCCACTGAACTTTACTGTTACATCTAGCAATGGAACTATCATATCTCCTGATCATACCACAAAACTACTTGGGGTACTAATTAATAATAACCTCACCTTTGAGCCTCATATTAACAACACTATAAAAACAGTAAACAAAAAATTAGGTTCCCTCTACAGGATCAAACCCTTTCTGACTCCACTAGCCGGAACCACTATTGCCCATACCCACTTAATCTCAGCCCTACTGTATGCCTCCCCTATCTATACTAAACTATGTAAAAGCAATCTGAACAAGCTGGTTATCTCCTACAACAATATTGCCAGATTTGCAACTGGGTCAACCTATAGAACCCATCATTGTAACAATCTTAATCAACTAGGATGGTTAGAGTTGTCAAATCTAATACTATTGAACCAACTAATAGTTGCCCATAAGATCTTGTATCAACCAACACATACACCAATACTCACTAACCTTGTCACTACCTACGCTAATCTCAAGACGCTACGCTCATCAAACAAACTACTAGTACAAATAACTGAAATCAACAATTTGCCTGGTGACTCACTGTTCTATAATACAGTGGGTAAAACCTGGAACACCCTCCCTAATCACCTAACCTCCCTATCCTCAGTTACCCTATTTAAAAGCAAAATGAAACCTTAACTTAAATCACATTGGTTATGCCCTTGTGTTAACCCTAGACTAACTACCTAACTTGCCCCTAGACACTAATCTTCCTACCTGTATAAACTTGGTTACTTTTCTATTAACAATAATGTGTGTGTGACTTAAGAGTTTAATAGTGTCATTGTATATATTTTATATGAATATCCATAGCTGTTATGCACTATGACTTTTTTCCTTATTAATAAGCTATATGCAATGAAATGTAATGATTGCCAAAACTTTGTAATTTACCTGTGTGTTTGTAAATATTAATCTGTCTGTGGAGCTTTTCTCCCCGGGCCTCCACTGAAAATGGACATATATCCAGTTGGACCAGCCCAGTCAACAAATGTAAAATAAATAAAAAAATGTAAAAAAATATATATATATGTATATATATATATATATATATATATATATATATATATGGTTCTACCTCACATAAACGAAACACCACAACACCGACAACGCAATCACCGAAACCATATAACCGACAGTACAAAAACACGAAATCCCACATGCCCGACAACGAAATAACCGACGGTACACAAACACGAAACCTCATACACTTCACACACCACAATCAACAACCAAAACACATTCCCCGTCCAAAAACCACATACACAACACAAGCACACCAAAGTCCCTACAAACCCACACTACACCACACATACACAACTACCTACAACCCTGACCCAAAGCCTAACCCTAAGGTCCGTCACTACGCACACTTACCTGACCGCTCCTAACCCTAACTCACTTATCCGCCCCTAACCCAAACACAATCACTACCGCGCACTTACCTGACCCGCTCCCTAACCCTAACTCACTTATCCTGCCCCTAACCCAAACACAATCACTACCACACACTTACCTGACCTGCTCCCTAACCCTAACTCACTTAACCCACCCCTATCCACACTTACCTTACTCGCACCCTAACGTCCGTCACTACCGCATACTTACACAGCCTTTTCCCATGTCGGCATCCTCGGCGTCGGTGCTTTCATCCATCGGGTCGGTCTTCTGCTTGTCGATCTTCTAGGTCCCGTCGCGTCGGTCTTCTGCGCTGTCGATCTTCTGGGGCTCGCGATTTCCCTGTCGATGTTCCGGCGTGTCGTTGAAGTGAGGTAGAACCATATATATATATAGATTCACTTTATAACCTCGAAATGCTGAAATATCGAATTTCAGTATCTCGAGACTATAAAACCGAATCCACAAAACACCGACAAACAAAAACCGCGAAACCACATAACCGAAAACACCACACACACTACACTAAATATACAACAAAACACCCACATCACAACATAAACAAAAAAACAACACACATACTCAACTCACACACACATAAGCAGGGGGGGGTCAAGACCCCCTGCACCCCCCATGTGGGGGGCTGCGCCCCCCGCACCCCACCTACTTATATATACTAACTCTGAGATCGCACAAACACAACACAAAAGCTCACTCACACACGCACATTCTCCAATTGCTCACACACACTCTAACTCCCACTCAAAACCCTTACAAAACACTCACTTACCTGACATAACACCTACATCCAAACACGGCACCGCGTACCAACAAAACACAAACTCGGACATTACATAGCGCAACTTCATAACCGCGAATTCGACATATTTTCGACATACGTCAAATTCACGATTATGAACGTTCACTATTTTGAACATTCGACTTTATAGCTTCGAGATACTGAAATTCGACATTTCAGTATTTCAGTGTTATAAAGTGAACCCATACACACACATATATATATATATATATATATATATATATATATATATATATAAAACACATATGCCCATAACATGCAGTGGAGTCGGAGTCATATCTCAGCACCAATAGTCACAACCTCTTAGTGCAAGGGGATGATGTAAAGTAAATATTGCAGGTATAAATGTTTAATGTTGTTACAGTAACAGGGGTTGTGTCAACAGACATGTTGTGTGGGAAGTCACTTCTGATACTGACATTTACACCATCAGTTATTGACAGATATCATAAGATCATCATAGTGAAGTACCACAGAAATCACAGTAATGATCCTGTGGAATACAGAAGAGATATTACCAATAAACTTGGACAGTCTGACACAATCTGGTCAGTCCAGAGGTATACACAGAACTCCTTAGTGCAAGACGTGTGGACTAAGCCTGACAAAGTGGATATTTACAGCCACGGAAATGGGGATATTACAAAAATACTGGAATAGATAAGCTCACGCATTTGATGCATTCACACACTCCTGTCTGTCCCAACACATATTAACTGGAGGAGCAGAGATCTCAAGCCCACATACTTCCCACTAGTTAGTGACATACATCTTCACAGCATCCCACTGCTTTTTCAGAAATACACAACACTTATGGTGGCCAGGCAACAGTACATCTGACAAATATCTGGACATAACATTACATTAGGTAAGCACACTGAGCTGCTATGCATGTCACAAAGCACTATGCAAACTACAGGCAGACTGCCACAACACTGAGCCAAGATTCCTATGGGGGAATACACATGTACTTGGAAATATAGCAGGCACTACAGGCATGTAACAGCACAGAGTAACAGACACCAGTGTGAAAGTGCATACCCACAACCAATCTCAACATAGTCACATTATGGTAACCCTAATTAATAGTACAGTATATGGACTGTGTGAACAAAACCATCCTCATATGTGCCACTCACACACTAACCCTACATATACTGACCCAATACACAGTGTAGTCTGATGCCTGACTGTGGTATGGGACATGTCCCAGTCTGGCCCTACAAACATATATGCTGACAGGGTACCGTAAACTGGAGCAGCATGCAACATCAGATAGAACAGGACCAAGAACAATGACATCTACCACAGTCCGTACACAGGCTAAGTAACATATTCACAATACACACTCTGTCAACAATCACCATAAGTACACAGACCTAACTACTGTACAGACTACAACAGATTATCCAGGTTTTGTCCTCAAATATAAGGCCTACTATACATAACATGTCTAGCAGTCTGTGATATCTCACTGGCTTGTTATCAGGTATGATGTCAGCAAATAATGATATACTGCACATATGCACCTCTTACTACATGACATATGGACAAAGGGTGACAAACTTGTGGGACAGAGGCACAAACACAGGGCAAATATTGACATATTGCTGTGATAAACTTAGAAAATTCCTGGTGTAACAGGGTTTGTTGTGACATATCTCTTCTGAGGGATATGAAGTGAGTAACTCCCATGGATGTCACCATGCACTGACTGCAATCATCAGAGTATGCGACTGCATTTCTAAAGATAGGAAATGTGTGAGTAACACAGCACATGTAAGACTCCAAACTTTGGCCAGTCTGCAGATAGCCCTACAGGTGAGTTTCCTCAACCACATAACACTGTCATGCCAGACTTTGAATCATGTAGAGCAGCCATATCCACACAAACCCTGTTAAACCAACATTACTTCAAATGTAGAACAGCATTACTTACATTCTGTCCCCATGTCTGGAACATCCCCTTCCTGTTTATTGGCCTGTCTCCACAGTGTATGGTGTAAGAGGTATTTCCAACTACCCACTGTGATGCTGCTTGTCAAACACCCACATGAAGTCCTGCTCACAGTGAAGGAAAGGGGCCAACACCCACATGAAGTGCTTAGTTATAGGAGTGTGTTTCCATGCAATTGGCCATATGAATGATACCACAGCTGTTCCACATGCAATTAGCAAGTGGGGGACTGCAATTCCTGCACAGGCCATCAGCTGATCATGAGTATTACCTACAGAGCTCAAGGTGCTGCCTAAGCAAAACAGATGTACTTTTCCACATCCACCAGAGAGGGAGGGAGAGAGAGAGAGAGAGAGAGAGAAATTAAGAAAGAAAGGGAGTAAGAGAGTAAGAGTCAAGTGTGTTTGTGTATGATCCATGCGTGGAGAGTGGTATTTGGGTATTATAATGGTTGCCTATATTGTTTACTAATCCATACTGTCTCATAGTAATTGCACATGGCTGTACACATTTATGGCTGAGTATTGCCTACAACAACCTCTACAGTGTTTGAAAACTGGCCTTGTAATGTGGACATTGGGACATACAGATCCTCAATATAATGGTGTAGCAAAACCCACACTGCAATGGATTCTGTCATTACACAATCAACCCAACACCCAGAAAGGATATTGATGACACACACACACACACACACACACACACACACACACACACACACACACACACACACACACACACACACACACACACAAACACACACTTACCAGTACTGACTTTCAAACCCCTACCTGACTATGTATTGCTATTACAGTGTTACGCAGTTAATGCGTGTGCCACTGAGTTTATTTGTTGGAGAGCTGTCCAAAGGAATCTTTGAACATGAGTAACATTAGCAGCATTGCTAATGGAAGGGTAAGGGAAGTGTAACAAGTGTGAATGTCCACAAAAGCATGTTTGAACAAAGACACGCACACACACTCTGTCTCAGGGAAACGCACACATTATCACAGTTGACAGGATCAGAATTAGAACTCCTACTTAACTAGTTTGCTACACTATGGTATTATGCAGTTATCACAAGCACCATAGAGCTTATACAGATGAGCCATGGCCAAAGGGTTATTTCAAGGTGAATGACATCAGCAGGCATGCTAAAGTAGGGCAATGGGAGGTGTAGTGAGTGTGAATGGCTTCAAAATCATTATTCTCCACATATGCACACACACACACACACGCACACACACACACACACACACACACACACACACACACACTTGCCAATACTGAGATGTGTAGCTTCATTTCTTCACAGGTGTGTAGTAGGTGAATGGGCCTGAAGGCTGTACAAGGCTAGGCAAAGGGAATACGTTTGCATCAGACCACATGACAATAGTCTCCAGTGTGGCTCAGGGGTGAAGTCCCTGGAGTGGTCCCCAGGGGTTTATATTGCATTTACCAACCACTCATCTGGGTTAGTATTGTGGGTGGCAAGTGATGTGCACTGCATCCAATGTAAGTGGTCTATATTCCATAACATGGACAGTGTCTGGGTTGTGCACATGTCCCACATGCATGTTCTTTGACATGTGAAAGTGTACTTGAGATCTCTGGGGAATGTTCTGTGGACAGATTGTTATCTTCTGATGTAGCATTCCTGATCTCATTTGGTGAAACCTGGCTATGTAACGGAGATCATGCTTTCACCTACATTGACAGCATGAAACAGGTATTCAGTGGAATTAGTGGTGTCTGTCCATACAGGGCATGTGTATAAGGCATGGTATTCACTTTGTGGGTTACATTTACAGACTCTACAGTAGTTAGCATCCAGTGGGGAACATAGCAAAAAGGCCACTGTAAGCATTTATTTGCCTGCTGCGGGGATGGAACAGGGTGCCATGTCCGTTAACTTGCTGGATAACACACAGTCAGTCAGGAGATGTAACACATCAGATAACTTTCTGATGTCAGTAGCACTGTTGTGGTAAACAGGCATGTAGTCCACTGCAGTCACACCATGGTTTCTATCTGTGAAGCAATATGCAGGGAACTACCAATATAGTGGTTGTTGCCTAGCCAAGTGTGTTTGTACATGAGACATGGGTGGAGAGTGTTCTCTGAGTAATAGAAGGGTTGCCTATATTGTTCACCAATCCATAATGTCACATGTAGGGCTATGGATTGTCTACATCAGCCTTTCTGCTGTTTGACATCTGTTGTCCTTGTAAGGTGGACATTGTGACATATATTAGGTCCTCAACATAATAATTTAGCAATACCCACCCCACAATGGATCCTGTTATTACACAATCACAGCAATCTCCACCCAGGTTACTGATGACAGACACACACACACACACACACACACACACACACACACACACACACACACACACACACACACACACACACACACACACATACACACACACTTGCCAGTACTGAGATTCAACCCCCTACCTAGCTATATATTGTTATTATAATGTGGCACATTTATTGCACGTGCCACAGAGCTTATAGAATGGGTGCTGTCCCAAGGTACTTCTCAGGTGAGGAACATTTCCAGCCCTTGTAAATACTGGCAGGCATTGGGTGATGTAGTGGGTAAGAGATCCCAAAAATAATTTTATCCTAAACACACATTTACATTTGCCAGGGGTGAGGCTCAGACCTCTGTCTAACAATAAACCACAATGAGGTATAGGAGTGGAAAAACGTCACAAATAAAAACACAAATCCACTCGGGAGCCAATGTACTACAACCCAAAACAAAATTTAATTGACAGAGAGTCCACAAAAATATCCACAGTCCACAAAAATATCCACAGTCAAGCGCTTTCATCAAATGACTTCCTCAGAACAAAAACACCATAAATTCATTTCCTTTTATACAAAAAAGTAATTAAATAATTGGTTCGGATGAACAGTAATTAAAATTTAAAGTGACAATATTTTAAATGTATAAAAAATTGGCTATGCCTAGATTTAAAAGGGTGTGCAAATATGCAGAGGAACCAGTACCTTCAAATATCTGTTGTGTAAACAAGTATACATATATATATATATATATATATATATATATATATATATATATATATATATATATAAATAGTATTATAGTATTGTAAAAAAAGATGAAAAAAATGCACTGTATAAACATATTAGTATCAACCCTTCCCACTCTTTTAAATTTGGTATTTTAGAAGTAGTCAACAAGGATTTTAGAGGGGGGATTTGACTAATAGATTATTAAGGGCAGAAGTTAGGTGGCAATTTAAGCTTAATGCCACAGAGGCTCCAGGTATTAATGAATATATTAGTATTAAACCCGAACTAAAGTTCAGGGCAACAAAACTATGAATTGTTTTTTCATATTCATATTTATATATTTTTTTCTTCAATTTATTTCTTTCTCCACTATTGTTTTTATTCAGTTACTTATTTATTTACTTGTTTACATAACAGATATTTGAAGGTATTGGTTCCTCTGCGTATTTGCACAGCCTTTTAAATCTAGGCATAGCCGAGTTTTTATTCAATTAAAATATTGTCACTTTAAATTTTAATTACTGTTCATCTGAACCAATTATTTAATTATTTTGTGTATAAAAGGAAATGAATTTATGGTGTTTTTGTTCTGAGGAAGTCATTTGACGAAAGTGCGTGACTGTGGATATTTTTGTGGACTGTGGATATTTTTGTGGACTCTCTGTCTAACAATCTTTATGAGCCATTATGTTACGCATTTACCACATGCACCAGTGACCTGACTCGGTTTAGGGTTGTCAACAGGTACTTCTAAGGTGGATGATATCTGCAAGACTGCTAAAGTCAGTCTCTAAGATATGCACTGGGTGTAAATGGGGCCAAAATCCTTGAGGTGCACACTCAAACACTTGCCAAAGATGAGATACAAACCCACACATGGGTAGTTGCTGCTATGACATTGTTCCTCATGTATGGCAATCACCATGGAGCTTACATGTTGGAGAGCTCTCCACAGGTATCTTTGAAGGTGACTAACATCAGCAGCAGTGCTAAATGAGGGGTAAGGGAAGAGTAGTAAGTGTGAATGTCCATAATATCAGGTATTATCAAAGACACACAAACTCTCTCACACAAAAACACACAGTTTCACAGTTGCCATGTCTGGGAGTAGAACTCTTACCTAACTAGTATGTTACACTATAGCATTAAATAGTTATTGCAAGCACCACTGAACTTATGGGGTTAGCCTTTGTCCAAACAGTTATTTCAAGGTGTCTGACATCAACAGGCTTGCTAAAGTAGGACAATGGGAGGTGTAGAGATTGTGAATGGCCTCAAAATTATTCATCTCTATACATAGTTTCACAGGTGCCATGTCAGGAGTTAGAACTCCTACCTAACTAGTATGTTGCACTATAGTATTACACAGTTATCACAACCACCACACAGCTTATGGGGTTGGCTGTTATTCAAAGGGTTATTTCAAAATGACTGACATCAGCAGGCTTGCTAAAGTAGGGCAAAGGGAGGTGTAGTGACTGTGAATGGCCTCAAAATAATTAATCTCCACACACATGCACACGCAGAGTTTCACAGTTGTTAAGTTTGGGATTAAAACTCCTACCTAATTAGTAAGTTACACTACAGCATTACATAATTACTGCAAGTGCTGTGGAGCTTATGGGGCTTGCTCTTATACAAAGGGGTATTTCAAGCTGACTGACATCAACAGGCTTGCTAAAGTAGGGCAATAGGAGGTGCAGTGACTGTGAATGGCCTCACAATTATTAACCTCCACACACACACACACACACACACACGCACACACGCACACACACACACGCACACACATGCACACACACACACACACACACACACACACACACACACACACACACACACACACACACACACACACACACACACACACACACAGAGTTTCACAGTTGCCATGTCAGGGATTAAAACTCCTACCTAACTAGTATGTTACACTATAGCATTACCCAGCTATCACAAGCACCACGGAGCTTATGGATTTGAGACATGGCCAGAAGGTTATTTCAAGGTGACTGACATCAGCATGAGTGCTAACATGGGCAATGGGAAGTGCAGTGTTTGTGGTTGTGAATGGATCATAAACCAATCCTCTGGAAACACACACAGAACACTCAGTCACACACAACTTTACATTTGACAGGACTGGGTATACAAATGCTAGATGAATACTGATTTGTACTAACATGTTACACAGTTATCACAAGCACCACATACATTATAGGGCTGAGGGCTACCAAAAGCAATGTCTACAGTGATTGACATCGACACATTATGCAATATTGGCCAATTATATGTGTGGAGGGTGGGACAGGCCTCGTGATGGAAATCTATCTGTCACCGTCTGTCTCTCTCTTCCCCAAATCTCTGTGTATGCATGTTTGACATATTATAATGTGTTGATCTTGCTTATGTGTGAGTATTCCTATCCAGTGTGTGTGCAAAGCATAAATGGTGTGCAATGTGGTGTGTGTGCACAGACATCTGTGACTCACAGATATGTATAGTCCCCTGTTGTTGTCAGACATGGGCTTCATTTCTCTAAGTGTAGGAGCATGGCCAGTATGACCTTCTGTATTGAGTGTGTGAATCCATTCCAGGTAGGATGTACTCCAGCCCAGGATTTGGTGTTCTATACCTACAGCTAGTGACCTGTTTCTGCAGGATATCTGTAGATAGGTTGGCAATATGGAGTCACAATGGGCGAAATATAGTCAGATACTGTAACTATTGTGTCTGTGCTGCTTGTGTTACATGGTTGGTGTTAGCAGAGATATTCAGACATATGTACTGTTTTACACTGTGTTGTATTATGTCATCAACTACTGACAGATAAACTTATTTGCTCACAGTTATTTCCTGGGTAATACAAGATGAATGAAGCTGTGTCCAGTATGGTGGTCTGCAGCCTACATATTCTTGCAAATTCATGCCATTCTGGAGAGGTAGCTGCAGACACTTGCTAATGGGTCTGTGTAAATGGTCCAGCACCTTGGTACTGTGGTGGCTGAGGATCCCCTGCTTGTACATTTACTGATGTAACAGAATGGCCATATCCTGCTGTGGCCATACCTCTCAGCTGTACAGATTCACCCAGGATACCCAGAGGCAGGGCTCATATATCTGGTCAGTTCCCCTTCACATTGTGGTTTATGAGCAGGCTTGTAGCCACCCATTACTGGGTTTGCAGGCAGGCATAGTATGGGCACACATCATAGTTTCAGACTTCACGCATGCCATAACTTTCATGCTTCTACACCCCCCGCTCTGTTATTCTATCCTCTTCCTAACATTATGCGAGCGATATCTGAGAAGTATCCCTATAGTTGTTCCTTAATCCCAGCAGCATTTAGGGGTTGGTCCACAGTTCGTGCAGTAGGACATGGTGGGCATGCTACTGGGATTTGTCAACATAGCCTTGCATTAGTGTTCTGTGGACTATGTTACGTTGTTAGTTTGGACCCCATGAGATAACATACATTGGCAGTATGGATGAGGCACAGGCCTTTGACAGAGGACTGTAGGGCATTTAGGAGTGATGCAGGCCATCTGTAGCAGGTTAGTACATTCTGTCACGCCTACATTCCCAGACTGTGAGCCACTGGATTCCCCTGGGGTGACAGGGTAAGTGTGCAAGGTGTTAATGTCAATAGTTCCTGTCCATATTAATCCATTAGTCTGGATGCTGGCAGGGTGCTGCTTACAGCTAGGGACACACCTGCATGGAACACCTCTTCAGCATGCTGAATCCTGTGGGTATTCCCAAGCAGAAGTGAGGGTCATACTGTACTCATTCCCAACAGCAGGTATATACCCTGTGATAAACCTGTGGCTTATGGTGGGGTGCGTTGAGTGCAAGTGTGATATGGAAGCTTGTTGCAGCTGACTCATAGATATACTGGGGACATTCCTCTAATGCTGCCTTGTGTGAGGACATAGGCAGGCTCTCATTACTTCATAACTGAGTGGCCAGAATACATCAGTATTCTATACTACTCAGAAAGCTAATGTGCTGGTTACCTGTATGCACAATTCCAAAGGTATGTGCAGTTGACAGTTACATTTTATGCACTCTATTTAGGGTACTTCCACCTGTGTACTGTGTGTATGTCTTTGCCCACATTCATGGCATGTTCATCTTTCAGATGGTGACAGATATTGACATCTGGACAGTGAATATGGATGACTGCTGAATTGGGTATTGCTAGGATGTATTATGGTTGGCACTGCAGTTGTCAGAACATGGCCCTGTCATTGACAGTACTGGCCATAGGCCACCAAGACACAACCCTCCATGCCTACATGCTGACCACTTCCACACAATATAGAACACACAACAACCTAATACACAGACCCCTTCATATTGTACACATGCAACAATCTATCCTGTAAATTGGGCCAGCTCAGGTAATCTGTGCTCCACTGTTGTTAAACCCACATGTACATGTTACTGCATTTCTACATAGGATTGTGGTGGGGAGGGGCACACCTGAGAACTGCAAACATTTGCTATGACTGTACTGGTATTTCAGGTACTCTGTTGGCTTCCATTTTGTTTTGTATTCTGACCTATCATGCAGACTACAGGCATATCAGTAGAGTACAGATCTTAGGTTTTAATGACCTATATTTCAGTTTTATACTTCTTACCTTTCAGAACTAACATACAATAGGCAGACCTGCTGCAGTCTGTCTGTGTAGATCTGGAGAGGGGTTGTTTACCATTGTCATCAATTAGAGGCCTTAGCCCACCCTTTCTTTATGGTCATCTACACCTGCCCTGTTGGCTGAGGCTGGTGTAGGGTATGTGAGCCTCACTGACATGCATGTGTGTGTCCTATGGACACACATTTGGGCCACCCCATGTACTGAAATGGGATTTGTCACCTTGTCTAGTACTGCCTACTTTGTTGACACCAGTATTTGTTATGGATTTCATGCTCCCCATATAGGTGTCCACTATCTGCTGCCATCCCATTCAGCCACCCGATTCCCTTGCATGCTCACATCCATACCATAGATACAACTAGCAGAACATACTACTCCATTCAGCAATTGATAGGAAGAGTGACTTACCTTGTGGTTGTGCCAGTACTGAGGATGGTGCTGGAGGGCTGACTATGTTGATTGCATATAGTACACTCCCTATACATGGTAAAGCACAGGTAGTGTCATGTTTAGCATCCCTTTTACTGTATCTGCAAGTTAGAGAGTGGTGTCATTTCCTGGGTTCCTACCGTGTCTGTGTACATGCTGTGCATTGCCTCTTTGCCAAAGCCTGGGCATACTGGGCATGCTTCCTTCTGCCTACATGGCCAGGTTCAGGTTGTTCCTCCTCCAAGTCCCTCTGTTCCTGTAATGGCCTTGGCAATGTTGGGGGCTGTGTGGCCCTGCCCCATGCTGTTCCTGCTGCAGCTGTTTCTGCAGGATCATATTGTGTAGCCTGGCACATACAATGAAAATTTGTGTACATGTAGCTGGAGAGAACTACAAGGCTCCACCGAATATGTCCATGCACCGGAACTGTGACTTGAGCATCCCAAACACATGCTCTATTATGATTCTCATTTGTGCATGTGCCTCATTATGGAGTTCTTGCTCGGGTGCGTGTGTGTTTCTGTTGGGTGTCATCAGCCATGGCTCCAGTGCATAACCAGCATCCCCCACTAGGTGGCCATATGGTATGTCCCCAGTGCCAAATTTCTGGTACAGCTGTGTCATATGCCAGATGTTGGAGTTGTGATAGCTTCCAGGGCTGCCAGCACATACATTCAAGATAATGCCCTGGGCATCACACATGACCTGGCAGTTGATGGATGGGAAGCCCTTGTGGTTTATGTAGACCCTACCTAGCTCACTGGGTGGTGCTTTGATGTGTATGTGCGTGAAGTCTACAGCACCCATTGCCTCAGGGTATTATGCTATTTGGTGGAAGAGATGCATATTGCTGGTCAATGCCTCACGGGTGTTGAGGAAATATATGTGCTCAATGGCATGTGCTGATATGGCATCCAGGAAGTGGTGGAGTACCCTGGATGCTGATGCCTGTGAGATCCACCATGATATCCCCAGTTGGCCTTTGGAAGGTACCTGTGGCTAGTATTCTTAGGCCTACACATACCTTGGTATCCACTGGGATGGGTTTCCCTCTGTTGGTTCTGTGTGTGAGGCGTGACCGGCGCAGCTCAACAATTTGTTGTGGAATGTCCCTGTCCACCCTATAGCACTCCACCATCTCCAGCTCATGTAGCCCCTGGTAGGTTACCCTGGGTCTGTACACTCTTCTCCTCCTCCTCACTGTGGGTTGGTCATCAGCATTCACATCCTCACCACCCTCAGTCTCTTCCACATATTGATGTATGAGAGCTATAGCAGCCCCTATCATTTTGTTAGTTTTGTCAGGTAAAAGTTCCCTGTCTGTGTACACCGGTGTTGTAGATTTTGCGGGAAAAACCAGAGTGAAAGGTGTTTGCATAGTTTATAGTAGTGTGCTGGGCTGGGCTGCTGCCTGTGTAATTGGCTGATTCTGATACATTTCACCTGCCAGCTATGCTAATTCTCCTTGATTGCCTTCCTACTGCTATTTTCCCTTCCCATTGCCTACCCGTTTAATCCCCAAGGTGCGCCGCACATACCCAGTGCTCAGATGTGAACAGAGCTGCTATTTCCTGTTTTTTTTTTTTTTTTGTTTAAAACCTGGTGAGCGGCATGCACACTAGTTTAGGCAATGTAAACACTGTTAGTCAGCCTCAGACACCCCTCCCCCCTTCCTTAGCTGTGCTTAGCTAAGGGGAAACATGGCCACATAGCTCCAGTAAGCTCACAGCATGCATGACACTCCCTCTTATGAGGTCATCTACCTCCTAGACTTATTCCATGGTGTTGCTGGACCTACACAGTTGGGTGCAAGATAACACTGAGAGGAAATCCGTGACTCAGTATCAATCCCCTTATTTGCATAAAACAGAATACTAATTCACAGTTACCACACTCACACTGAGCCTTCCCCCATAGCAGCCTCTATTCCCTGGTATTGTTTTCTTATGCATGCCATTGGCTACCATGGAAAAATGCTGATTTGGGTTTAAAAGCTTATTTCCAACTTTTTTTCTTATTTTTGGGCTGATCCCGTTTGCTGCCCTATGCTTAAATGGCCAAAATCGGCCAAAAAAAATAAAAGTTATTTTTTATGCTTTTGCAAATATTTCCCATGTCAATGGCAATATATTTGGTCATTGGCACGCCTACTACATTGAATACATGCTTTCTTTCGAGCTGTCATGCCTCCGTTTTGAAATTTGCAGAAATGTATTTGGTTAGTAACTGGATACTTTTCTGCAGGTTACACTTTTCCTGGACAGATGCCTGCCTGCTTTCTGTATCGCTAATTCAACTAATTTGCATGGTTTTCACCAGCAAATGGGGTAATTAGCATACAGGAGCTGTTTCCATGCAGGAATAGTGTAGGAACGCTCGTGCACATCCCGGGAGCTCATTCTTGTTTCGCTCGTCTCCCATATTGCGTGCAGCAGCTCTTGCACTATTCCTGCACACCATGTAGAGCTTGCTGAATCCAGGGGAGTGTTTGTTTATTTACAAATACTTCCGTTTTTGTAACTTTCAAAAAATGTTAACCTCTGAATTTGACAATAGTATTCCATACAAAGTCTGACTAGTGGCAAATATAAATGTTTCAGCATACCATTTTTCTCTTAACAACTCTTTCTGTTAATAAATACATTAAACTACTTCCCATTTATCATGTTACAACAGTAGCTGCCACTACCACTGTTCTCATGTGCTAACATCCCATAATATTTAAGTGGTCAGACACAGCTCTCTGCCTTTTACCAAATGACTCAAGGACAAAGACAACTTAATAGAGAGAGCCAATAAATCAAGGATACATTTTAAATATTGTAAATATTTACTAATAACACAACTGACATAAGAATAAGATATGCGTTAGCATACATTTTCTGATTAATAACGTCTATGACTGCAATATTTAGCATTGCAAAGCAAAATTTTGAGTCACAATTGGTGTATCTCCAAAAATCAGTGATGTTTGAAAGCTTATGAGCTCAGGTTGAAAGGTTTTATTTTCTTTGCAAAGAGAGTTAAGACATTCAAAATAAGGAACTAAAATGTGCTTCAGAATGTCTCTAACAATCCCAGAAACTGCCGATCTTCCCGCAGTGGTCTTTTGCTTATGTTACAGTCAGAAAAGTATGACTTCCTTTACATACTCTTTCTAATTTCAGATATAATGTTGTAGAAGGTTTTGTGGCAAGAATAGGTCCCTGCAAGAATCTTTTTCCCTCCTTCCTCTGTTGAAAGGGCAACATTTGGTATCATAGACTGGTTATCCAGTGACTCACATGGATGCCTGCTGGAAATGTGGGAAGTGATACTGCAGGACTTTTAAGACTGTTATGCTTTATTCGTGTCCAACTCTTTCCTTTCTCATTCTGCTTTTATATCTTTTTTCACACAGCAACTGTACATGCCCCCGTGTTCTATATTGTCCTCCTTGTTTCTCTACTAGCTTTTCAAAAAATGTAATTTTTTAATCCTGAATTTCCTATCACATAGTGTGATCACAATTCATTTTCAAAGTCCAAAGAAGGCTAGTTTGCAGAAGCAGATAATTTTGCCTTTCGTACTTTAACACTTATGTTTAAACTACAACAATCTGACAATTGATCTAGCATCTCGTCCACACTTAATGCTAGGACTTTTTATTCTCCCCCTTATTTGCAGCTGTCTCCATCATTAACTCACTTCTATAAGGAAAACTTTCTGTAGGGTCTTGTATTCTTCCTCTTATATGAATCTGTCTCTGTTATTAACTCCATTCTGGAAGCAAGATTTTCTCCAGGGTCTCAAAGTCTAGAATACATATAAGTCCACATTTACATGTATTATTTATTAGCCTTTTTTATTTTTTAAACTAGAATGATATTGGCTGTATCAGTAACATGACTATTACATAAAGACAGATTTATGTAAGCCTAATAGTGGTTTCACTTTGAAAGCTCATCCTTTGGTCAGTATTAGACAGTGCTATGTATTTACACCTTATTGCATTGTAATTTAGTTGTCCTTGCATATAACGCATTAGTTCTTCTAATATTGCATATAATGTGTATTATAAACTGGTAGATTAATGCACGGAGAGAAGACAGTGTAAACTAATTCACACCATGTTTCATATCTTGCAACACATTCTGTCGTATGTATGTGCTTCCATTTATACAGACATCATGGCTGAACATGAGGTATCAGGTCATGTCCACCTTCCTAAGTTCAAAAAGTAAGTGAAGGTTAAGTGTTCACTTTGGCTTCTGAAACGCAGTATTGCTTATCACCAAAGGGTGGTTGGAATGCAATGTTTTTTCTTGTTTAAGTGCTTATGGTTTCGGTTTTGAATCCAGAAATATTACACAGAACTAGAATTTCCCTGTCTGAAAAATATTTGGAACGGCTTAAGTAACTGAAGTATATTACTCTGAGATTGATTGTACTACTGCACACAGCTTGTTAAAATGCATCAGGTAATGTAATTACAATATTTGAACAAAGTGATTATTGGTAAATGAATGACCTGATTGCTGTTATTAGACATATATTGTGCTTTTTTATTGCCTTAAAGGAGACATTTCCTGCTCCTGTGTCTCTGTTTGCAAGACAACGAGTCTTGCATTGTCAATCAGCTTAATACCCAGTTTGTCATTTAATCCAGTGATACAAACACTGATCCATTCACATGTTGATAAAACCATGTCAACTCAATAACTATTTATAGTTAATTTAAGATGTTGTCTGTCTCACTTTTGGTAATATTATTTAATATATGCTTAATTTGATCCATGGTCTTTAGCAGAAATACTAGAAATAACACATAGTAAATAGATACAGTGAGCGTATTAGGGAAACTAGAAACATTAAGCACCATTTACAAACAAAGACTAAGGTTCTGTCAGATGCTCCAGATTGTATGTGATTTTCGTGGTCGCATTATATACAGATTTTTATGCTTCACCGCAGGTAGAGTGGGATAACATTTTATCAGAAAGTAACTTAAGGTGATACATGTTGAGATGGAATGGATAATTAATGAACTATAAAGATTTACAGCCTGGAGTCAGGAAACAAGAGTCATGAGATTTTTTTTTTAACAAATATTAATGGCTACAATTGGAACTAATCTCCTAATGTGCATATTTGCTGAATGTGTCACACAGCGCCATAAATAGGTTCCCCACTCAAAGTGGAAGACAAAAAGGACCAAAAAATGTTCTTCTACTATTAAACTGTGGCAATATGTATACTACAAATCTAACAAGAGATGCTACTATTAAATTAACTCACATTGAGTGTTTCAGTGCTTCAGCCATGACAACAGTGCAGTATAAGCATTCATTCATGAATACTAGCACCACAATCCCACACCATATTAACACGTGCAGATCATGCCCCCTAAGACCTTGCACCCACGGTAATCTGTGCACTTGCGGACAACAACCTCTTTCCCTCTACAAAGTATTCTGAAATCTGTTGACCCTGATGGATGGAAGCAAGCAATGCCTCAGTGTCTGATGGCTGAGGTTGTATAGGACTACATCAGTGGTATCTTAGCTATGCTTGCATTGTCTTACATGGTTAGTGGCATGGTAGATCATGTTAGCACACCTCCATCTATAGGTTTTCATTGTCCTTCCATGGCTACTCCCAGCCCTGACACTGTGAACTATGTCCTCCAAGCTGTGGTACCTCATTTTGTTAGTTTTGTCAGGTAAAAGTTCCCTGTCTGTGTACACCGGTGTTGTAGATTTTGCGGGAAAAACCAGAGTGAAAGGTGTTTGCATAGTTTATAGTAGTGTGCTGGGCTGGGCTGATTTATCCAGCTCAGGATCCCATCCTCCCTCTGCCAATTAAATTACGGCCATAGTCCCTTAAGGCATGAAGTAACAACACATTTTCTGTTGTTTCAGAGATATTGAGCCTGTGTTATGGATCAGTCATTTAAAAAAATCCAAGAAAAGGGTAAAAGGGATACACAGGCATGCCATTCAGTAAAAACTGCAACAGTGGCTAATACAAACTACAGTTATCACAGTGTAATACCTTAAAACTCCTGTAATGGAGGCCGCCGGAATGCATGCAAGTAATCCCTTATGGACATACCAGTGTTTAAGCTACATGGCTCCTGAATGCCCATTACTTTTTGCTTTTTATTTTTTAAGTCTTTATGGGTACATTCAGGTCAATAAAGCCAAATCCCACTACCTGTAAAAATGCCATGTTTCAGACTTTTTGTGACCTCATCAGAATTGCATAAGTGGATTGCATGGGTATTATTTATAAATGTAGGGATTAAATTCCAGATAATACCCATAAACATTAAGGTGCCTATAAAATATTGCAAACAGCATCTAAAAATGGAAAGAAGGTAATACAGACAAGCCACTCAGTAAAAACTACCAGAAAGACTTAACCAAGCTAGAGCCTTTACTGTACAAAAGACCTATCATTTTACTAATTTTTAAAATATGTAGAAAAGACCTATCACATCTAGCAAAGACCTATTATATGGACATCATATCTCTTAGCTGCTGATCAAATAGTGGCTGCATGTAATCAGTTTATATGTAGTAATTAAGTTCATAGATTAGATCTAGGCGAACTGCCCCTGTGGGCCATTTAAGCCAAGCCAATTACCCTATGTGACAATCAAACCCTGTACCTTGTGTTTGTAAGGTAAATGCTTTAACCATTATGCCAACCTCCCGCCTAAATGTAAGGCTCAAGGGTTAGCTGCTATTGCTGGCCATTTAAGCCTAACTAACTTCCATTCAAGGGCAAGAGTGAAACCCTGTACCTTGGGTCTGTTGGATTAACATCTTAACTGTTATGCCATCCTCCAAGATGATCTCATCTCAGAGAGGATTTGAACCGCAATCCCTGGCTTAAAAGGCCAATGCTTTATCTATTAGACCACTATTTTTTTTTCTCTGATCTTCAACTTTGGTCTAGGCTCACCACATAGGTCATTCCCAATTTTTTTCAAAAGCACCAAACAGCCTGCCTATGGTTCTGTATATAACTTTTAAATGATAAATATTTGCTATGAATTAGGTGTTCTAAAATCTGTGACATTTCCAGCTAAGTGCATATGCACACACACACACACACACACACACACACACACACACACACACACACACACACACACACATATGTGTGTGTATATATCTATATATATATATATATATATATATATATATATATATATATAGATATAGATATATATATATATATATATATATATATATATATATATATGTATATATATATATGTATATATATATATATATATATATATATATATATATATATATATATATATATATATATATAGATCTACTTCAGTAGATCGAACATATTGCAAGTTCGAACCAAATATGGCCGAGACCATATGTTCGAACTTGTAATAGTTAGAACACTGAAGTAAATAAAGAAAAAACAAAAAAAAAAATTCAACTGCTGCTATGCCCCCCTGCACCCCCCAGACTCCCTTACTTAAATATACCAACCCCGAGATCACACTACAATGCGGAAATGGAAAATCTTCCCATTCTGCTCTGTACGCAGATCTCCATTCAGTCCATTTGGACTTTTTAATACTCGAGGTTATGGTCTCGGCCATATCGTCTTTGAACATTGAAAAGTTCGATCTACTGAAGGGGACCCATATATCTAACCAGAAGCAAAGGGATTATGATAACACAACTACAACGTGGCCTCATAATTATAACCATTGATATCCAAGAAAAGTCTGACATCCCTCTAAATCGCTGCTATCCCTAGCAATAGATTTATCCAGCTCAGGATCCCAAAACAGAACATCAGTCTAGTGTCTTTTAAAAGTTAAAATGGCTTCTAAAGAAAAAAAAAACTGCACCTACTCCTAGCATCCCTCACTTGTAAACTCGTAAACCTACAGCCCCCCTTATTTCCAGCATATTAATTAAAATACACATTTATCAGTAACCTAAGATCACAATCCCACAGAATCCTTTTCTTACCTCTTAGAATAACACTTGTGGTACTGACAACAGTTTCACAACACTAGCTCCCAGAATTAGGAAGCCCTCCCACATAAGGTATGACTATCCCCTTCCAACCAAACAGTTTAAATACAATTTGAAAAGGGAAGCCTCCTATAAATGTTATGCAATAGGTAGTATATATTAAGTCCATTCCTCTTTATGTAGCCCCTCATTTATGTCATACTGCACTGTTACTCTAAGAAGTCTTTCTCCTACGCTCCTTTCTCATCCTGGCTGCCTTTCCTTCCACTCTTTCTTAACATTCTCACTATTCTGTTCTCCTGATAAAGCTTGTTGTATATACTGTATTTAGTGAATACTTACTACTTATGCTGCATTTTGATCCAGTTATGTAACTTGTCTTGTGGGTAAATGCTGATATTTTTATAGTTACGGTTGTACTTTGTTTCTAGTATTGATCAAGTGATTGTAAAACATTCTTAACCATTAAAGACTATGCCCAGGATTCAGCAAGTTCTGCACAGCATGCAGGAATAGTGCAGGAGCTGCTGGAGGAAATATGGCCTCCCTGAGATCCAGGAAAAAGCTCCCGGGATGTGCACGAGCGATCCTGCACTATTCCTGCATGGACACAGGTCCTGTATGCAAATTAGCCCATTTGCAGGTGAAAAACATGCAAATTAGGTGAATTTGCAATCCAGGAAGCTGGCAGCCAGCAGGACTGGTGTAGTCTGCAGAAACGTAATCAGTTAGTAACCGAGTACATTTCTGCAAACTACAAAATGGAGCTATAACAGCTTCATATAAAGGGTGTATATAATGTGTAAAACATGCCAATGGCCAAGGTCATTGGCATGGAAAACAGTTGCAAAAATAAAAAAAATAACTTTTATTTTTTTAGAAGATTTTGGCTGTTTAAGTGTAGGGCAGTGGCCTGCAAACGGGATTGGGCCAAAAATAAAAAACAAAATTTGAAATAACCATTCTATCCAAAATCACAATTTTGCCATTATACTCAATGCCAGGTAGAAGACAACATGGCCAGTGAATAGTGGTTGCTAAGGATGAAGGCTCAGTGTCAGACTTGTAACTAGGCATTAGCAGGCAATGCTATGCAAATTAGGGGAATGATACTGAATCCTAGATCCCCCCTCATGGTTAGCCTGCACCGAACTGTGTCGGTGCAGGAAGACAATGGTGCAAGCCTAAGAGCTAGCTGACATCATAGAGGGGCGTGTCAGGCATACTGCAAGCTTATTGGAGCCCCGTGGCTTGGGTTTGCCCTTAGCTTAGCAGAGCTAAGCAAGGGGGTGTATCTGAGGCTGCCTAGCACTCTTTACTTTGCCTAAATGGGTGTTCACACCATGCACCATGTTTTAAAGGAAAAAAAAAAGTAAACCAGGAAATAGCAGCTCCGTGCACATCTGAGCACTGTGTTTGTGCGGAACACCGCTGGGCTTAAAAAGGAAGGCAATGGGAAGGGAAAATTGCAGTAGGAAGGTAATCTTGGATAGCCAGCACAGCTGGCAGGTGAAATGTATCAGAATCAGCCAATTACACAGGCAGCAGCCCAATCCAGCACACCACTATAAACTATGAAAACACCTTTCCCTCTGTTTTTTCCCACAAACTCTACACCACCGGTCTACACAAGTGGGGAAATTTTACCAAACAAAAGCAACAAAATGATAGGGGCTGCAGCAGCTATCATACATCAACATGTGGAAGAGGCAGAGGGTGGCGAGGATGAAAATGCTGATGACCAACCCACAGTGAGGAGAATGAGAAGAGTGCACAGACCCAGGGTAACCTACAAGGGGCTACATGAGCTGGAGATAGTGGAGCACTATAGGATGGACAGGGACCTCCAACAGCAAATTGTTGAGCTGTGCCGGCCACACCTCACACACAGAACCAACAGAGGGGAAACCATCCCAGCGGATACCAAGGTGTGTGTACACCTAAGAATACTAGCCACAGGTACTTTCCAAAGGCAAACTGGGGATATCATGGGGATCTCATAGGCATCAGCATCCAGGGTACTCCACCAGTTCCTGGATGCCATGTCAGCATGTGCCAGTGAACATGTATATTTCCACAACAGCCATGAGGCGTTGACCAGCAATATGCGTCTCTTCCACCAAATAGCAGAAAACCCCGAGGTAGTGGGTGCTATAGGCTGCATGCACATATGCATCAAAGCACCACTCAGTGAGCGGGGTAGGGTCTACATCAACCGCAAGGGCTTCCCCTCCACCAACTGCCAGGTCATGTGCAATGCCCACAGCATTATAATGAATGTGTGTGCTGGCTACCCTGGAAGCTATCACGACTCCCACATCTGGCATATGATGCATTTGTACCAGAGATTTGCCAATAGGGACATCCCTTATGGCCACCCAGTGGGGGATGCTGGTTATGCACTGGAGCCATGTCTGATGACACCCATCAGAAATGCACACACACCAGAACAAGAACTCCATAATGAGGCACATGCACAGACCAGAATCATAATAAAGCATGTGTTTGGGATTCTCAAGTCACGATTCCAGTGCCTGGACACATCCAGTGGAGCCTTGCAGTACTCACCAGGTACCAGCTACATGTACCCAAATTGTCATCGTATGTGCCATGCTGCACAATATGATCCTGTGGAAACAGCTGCAGCAGGAACAGCACAGGGCAGGGCCACAAAGCCCCCCACCATTGCCAAGGCCTGCACAGGCACAGGGTGACTCAGAGGAGGAACGACCTGAACCTGCCCTAGTAGGCAGAAGGAGGTGGGCCCAGTATGCCCAGGCCATCACAAAGAGGCAACACATAGCAAATACACTTGTACGGTAGGAGTCCAGGGAATGACACCTCTCTCTGACTCGCACATACAGTAAAAGGGATGCCAAACATGACACTACCTGTGCTTAACCATGTCTAGGGAGTGTACTATGTGCATCCAACATAGTCATCCCTCCAGCACCATCCTCAATAGTGGCACAGCCACAAGGTAAGTCACTCTCCCTATCAATTGCCGAATGGAGTAGTATGTGTTGTTACTTGTATCTATGATATGGATGTGAGCATGCAAGAGAATAGGGTTGCTGAATGGGATGACAGCAGATTGTAGACACCTATGGTGGCAGCATGGATCTGTAACAAATACTGGTGTCACCATAGTAGCCAGTACTAGACAAGGTGACAAAACTCACTGCAAGAAATGTGATGAGCCACATGTGTGTCCATAGGACACACACATACCAGTCAGGTAGGCTCACATACCCAACAATGATCTCAGCCAGCAGGTCAGGCATAGACAAACACAAACAAAGGCTGTGCTAAGGCCTCTTATTGATGGCTATGGAGAACAGCCCCCCTCCAGATCTACACAGACAGACTACAACAGGTCAGGCAGTGGGATGTTAGTTCTGAAGGATAAGAAGTCAGAAACTGAAATGTAGGTCAATCAAACCTAAGACTTGTAGTACACTGATATGCCTCTAGTCAGCATGATAGGTCAGAATACAGAATGAAAAGGAGTACCTGAAATACCAGTACAGTCATAGCAAATGTGTACATGTGTCAGGTGTGCCCCTGCCCCAATCCTATGTATAAATGTAGTAACATGTATGTGTAGGTATAATAACAGTGGAGCACAGATTACCTGAGCTGGCCAAGGGAGTATGATAGATTGTAGCATGTGTACAATATGCAGGGCTGTGTGTGTTAGGTTGATGTGTGTTGCATATTGGGTGAGAGTGGTCTGTATGTATACATGGTGAGGTTTGTCCTGGTGGCCACTGGCCAGTACTGCCGATGACAGGGCCAAGACCTCACAACTGCAGTGCCAAAAACAATGCTTCCCAGCAAAACACATTCCAGCAGTAAGCCACAGTAAATTTTTGGAAGCAATATGTGTCACCATCTGAAAGATGAACATGGCATGAATTTGGGCCCAGACATACAAACAGTACACTGAGTGAAGTACCCCAGACAGACAGTGTATAATATGTAACTGTCAAATGGACACACCCTTGGAATTGTACATACTTGTTAGTAGCATATTAGTTGGGCTTGTAGTAGGGAATACCTTGGTCATCTGGCCGAACACTGGCAGACCACTAAGGTCACAGGTATGAAGTATTGAGAAACAGCTGATGTCCCTGCTCAAGCCAGCATAAGTGGAATGCACCATGCATATCTGTGAGTTAGATGCAAGTAGTGTCGATAACACAAATGTACCCAACTCACCTCACCATCACCCACAGGTACTTTTCCATCTTATCCCTGCTGTTGGGAATGAGTACAATATGACCCCCACCTCTGTACGGCAATAGCCAAAGAATGCAGCATGCAGAATAGGTGTCCCATGCAGATGTGCCCCTACCTGTAAGCAGCACCCTGCCAGCATGCATACCACTGGATCAATAATGACAGAAAGTATTGGCATTAACACCTTGCACACTTACCCTGTCACCCCAGGGGAATTTAGTGTATTGCAGTCTGGGTCTGTAGGAGTGACACAATGCAATGGCCTACTACAGCTGGCCTGCATCACTACCAAATAGCCTACAGTCCTCTGCCAAAGGACTGTGTCTCACCCATACTGCCAATGTATGTTATGTCATGGACTCCCAAATAACATAGCACAGTCCACAGAACTCAAATGCATGGCCATGTGGACAAATCCCAGTAACATGTCCACCATGTCCTACTGCATGAACTGTGGACTTACACTGAATTACTGCTGGGTTGAGGTGATAACTATAAGTAACTTATCAGGTAATGTTTGCATAATGTTTGGAAGAGGACAGAGTAATAGAGGGGGGGTGGTAGGAGCATGGGCGGCATGGAGTGTGTGAAGTCTGAAACAGCCATGTGCACATACTATCCCTGCCTGCAAACACAGGAATGGGAGGCTACAAACCTGCTCGTAAACCACAATGTGAAGAGGTAATGTCCAGACTTATGACCCCTACCTCTGAGCAACCTGAGTGAATCTCTACAGCTGTGAGGTATGGCTACAGCAGGATATGGCCATACTGTCACGTCAATGGATGTAAAAGCATGGGATCCTCAGCCACCACTGTACCAAGGGGATGAACCATGTACACAGACCCAGCAGCAAGTGTCTGCAGCTTCCCCTCCAGAATGGCATGATTGTGCAAGAATATGTAGGCTGCAGACCACAATACTGGACACAGTTGCATTCACCCTGTGTTCCCCAAGACATCACTGCAAGCAAATATGTATATCTGACCGTATTTGATGACATAAAACATCACAGTGTAAAACAGTACATACGTCTGAATATCTCTGCTAACACCAAGGCCATGTAGCAGAAGCAGCACAGACACAATTACCTACAGTAACCCACTATCCTTTGCCCATTTTAACCCCATATTGTAAACCAATCTGCAGATATCCCACAGAAACAGTTTGTTAGCTGTAGGTGTAGAACACAAACGCCTGCACTGGAGTACCATCTACCTGGAATGGATTCACACATTCAGTACAGAAGGTCACACTGGGCATGCTCCCACACTTAGAGAAATGAAGGCCATGTCTGACAACAAAATACAGAAAGGTCATACTGGGAATGCTCACACACTTACAGACATGAAGCCCATGTCTGGCAACAACAGTGGACTATACATTTCTGACAGTCACAGATGTTAGTGCACACACTCCTCAGTACACACCAGTCATGCTTTGCACACACATTGGATAGGAATACACACATATATCCAAGGACAACACACTATAATAGGCCAAAATTACACATACATAGATGTGTGGAAGAGAGTGACAGACAGTGACAAATAGCCTCCCATCATGAGGCCTGTCCCACCCAGCACACATCCAATTGCTAAATCCACATGATGTGCAAATGACAATCACCGTAGACATTTGCTTTTCATATCCCTCAGCACTATAGTGTCTGTGGTGCTTATGCTAACTGTGTAATATGACTGTATAAGTCAGTAGTCATCTAGCAGTTGTATACACATACCTGTGTAATATAAACCTGTGAGTGCCTGAGTGTTGTGTGTCTGCCTCTAGATGAATGGGTTATGGCCCATGCACACACCCTGCACTCTGCATTGCCCTACTATGGCAAGCCTGCTGATGTCTTCACCTTGAAATGCACTTTGATGAAATAGCAGTCCAGTAATGTCTGTGGTGTGTTCTATAACTGTGTAATGCTGTAGTGTGATGTTAGGAAGGAGTTTAAATCCCAGACATGGAAACTGTGTGTGTGTTTGTCTATATAGGGATCAATGCTTTTGAGGCCATTCACACTCACTACAATTTCAAATGCCCTACTTTGGCAGGACTGCTGATGTCATTTGCTTTGAAATACACCTTTGGGGAAAGAGTAGCCCAGTAATCTCTGTGGTGCATCCTACAACTGTGTAATGCTGTAGTGTGATATATTAGTTAGGTAGGAGTTCTATTCCGAGACAACTTTGTGTGTGTGTGTTTATCTGTATAGCGATCAATGCTTTTGAGGCCATTCACCGTTACTACAACCTCCATTGCCCTACTTTGGCAAGCCTGCTGATGTCAGTTTCTCCGAAGAAGCTACTGTTGGACAGTAGCGAAAATGTATGTTGTTTTAAAAGAGTAATAAATTTTGCGTTCAGAATACTGCTATCAGTTTACTTTGCATCTCCTTGGCTAGTGGCGGATTTACCTGGCAATTTCTTCTTTCTTCTTTCTTCTTTAAGCCTGCTGATGTCATTCACTTTGAAATACACCTTTGGGGAAGGAGTAGCCCAGTAATCTCCATGGTGCATGCTATAACTCTGTAATGCTGTAGTGTGATATGCTAGTTAGGTAGGAGTTCTATTCCCACCCATGGCAACTGTGAAACTCTGTGTGTGTGTAGGTAGGGATCGATGTTTTTGTGGCCATTCACAGTCACTAGGCACACCTAAAAATGGAGAACATCGATAACTGTGCAGTAACAGAGACCTGATCCAAGGCACCAGAGAGCACCCCTGCAATACCAGGTACAGCTCTCACATCTGTTGGCCACCGAACTAGAACCAAAACAATAAAGGTGGTGGAGTGTCCATATTCACCAAGGATATTCACACCACCAGGCTACTTGCACAACAGAATGTGTCTGAAATAACCCCTGTGCAACTAACAGTAGGTCAGACTGCAATCCAAATTGTATAGCTTGCTACAGATCCCCAACTATCCCCCATGATTTCCACTTCCAGCTTTTGAAACATACTGTGAAATATTATGATAGAAGCAAACACCCTAATACTGGGGGACTTACACTACCCTGCCATTAACTGGGAAAAATACTTGTGTACCAACACGTGTGCCCAATGGTTCTTGGAAGTCATAATTCACAATGGCCTGGATCAAGTAACCCATAGCCCCACCAGGGGCACAAATATTCTAGACCTGGTCATTACCAACATGAGAAATCAATGCTCCACACCTATGGTCATCCCATTGGTGGTCAGGTCTGTCAATGAGCTAATCACCCTTAACATCAACATCCCTCCCCCACACCCCAGTAAGGAAACCTCCATAACACACATCTCCAAAGCCAACTTCATGCTACACATGTCAGACATGACTAACATCATGACACCCATGCAGATGAAAACTGAGAGGACGACTGCTGAATCCTACATGAAGGCACTGTATGAGCACATCTACTCGTGCATGAATCGTGCCATCCAATATAGAACCAAGACGCTCCCCACCAAGAAAAGGAAGCCAATGTGGTGGCCCCCTGCCATAAACATATTGTACAACAAAAAGAGGAAACTGTTGTAGAAATGAGGAAATTTCCAGGATGCAAAATACCCCCTTACCAGCCACAGTAAGAAGCAGAGATCCCTCATGACATCCACCAAACCTAGTTACAAACATTATATAGCCAAAGATGTCAAAGACAACTGCAAGTCGTTCCATAGCTATGTGAGGAATCTAAATGGCAATGCTCAAATCTGCTCTGAGCTACAACAGGATGGTATTAAATATACTGCTGCAAGGATATTGCCAATATCCTGGCAGATTGATTCAATGCCAACTGCACCTCCTCCCACCCCCCAAAGGGCCCATCCCAACACTGAAAGATTGCCAGATTCCAGTAATAATGGCCACATAGTAAAAAACACAGTTTCCAGAGCTAAGCCAACAGCAACCCTGGGACCAGCCAAGATCCAGGCCTGTGTACTACATGAGCTACAAAATAAAATGGCACCTCACCTACGTGCCATGTCTAATCATATCCACACCTCAGGCTTCGTGTCCACTGTGTGGTGCACAGCTACAGTTATCCCAGTCCACAAGGGGGGATCCACCTTGGATCCTGGGAACTGCAGCCCCAGCAGTATGACGTGCCTGATCTGCAAGGCCATGGAATGTATTATCATGGAAATTAAAACAAAGACATTGGCAACCTGCCAATACTGGACCCCAACCAGGTTGGATTTGTGAAGGACTGATCATGTCACCTCAGCCTGCTTGATAACTGTGAATCCATCTCCAGAGCTGTGGACGAGGGTAAAGTTTTGGCACAGCCTATTTTGACTTTGCCAAGGCCTTAGACACCATCCCCCAGTGTGGAATCAAAGATAAATGTATCAAGCTGGCCATTAATCCCTATGTCACCCAATGGGCTGCCAACTGCTGTACTGCCTGAATCCACACTGTAAATGTAGGTGACACCAACCCCAGCCCCAGACAAATGACGGTTGGAGTACCTTAGGATTCAGTCCTGGCACTGCCCTTGTTTGGCATCTACTGCTCTGAAGTACAGTCCAACTGTAAGGGACTCTGGCAAACAAAGGTTGCAGATGACTGCACACTGGGAGCCAATATTGAATTTCCACGTAATGTGCATATTCTACAGAAGGGCCTTACAGAAAGACATGCTTGGTGCCTGAGCCATGGTCTCAAGATCAATGCCAAGAAATTTATAGTTATCCCCTTTGGGAAGGGACATGTACCTGTGAAGTATCACATAGGTGGCAGTAAACTAAACATCTAAAGTGTGATAGACTTAGGGACACAGGTGAACAGTGGTCTCACCTTTGATAACCACATTGCCACAATACTCAGGAAATCCACCTATGTGGCACACCTCACCACTAAGGGCTTTACTTCCAGGAAAAGGAGGCTATTGTCCCACTGTAGTCATCTCTCAGTAGACCCAGTACAGACTACAATGGCCATTAAGTATGTACCTCACAAGACATCTGCACCAGCTAGAAAGGCTGCAGGCATACCTCACTAAATGAATCACAGGCCTAAACCAGATGCCCTATGCTGACCGTCTGAAAATCATCTAGCTATACTCTGTCACATATTGTGTTCCCAGAGGCAATCTCTGCTTAACATACCATGCCATGTAAAACCCACAGCTGTTTGACATGCTACACTTAAAGAATTCCAAACCTTCACAGCCACATGCTCCAGGGATCCAAACCTTGCATCACAATGAACGATACATGCTGGAGGGATGTGTTCCTGACCTAGAGACTCTCCAGACTCTGGAATATACTGCCCATACATGTCAAGTAGAGTGCCTCTTTGGCCCTCTTCAACAGGAACCTGGACGATTGGATGGAAGATAGGAAATTGACTCTAGGGATCATGTCAGCTGCCCTGCTAGACAGAGGTCCAGGGAAATAAATATGGTGGGAAGACATAGCCAGGGAATTGTCATGTCTAGGCATGTATAGGCTGTAGAGCCGATAGCCTAGTACCAACCTATGAACCTATGTACCTATGAACTACACTTCCCATTGCCCAACCTTGGCAAGGTTGCTGATGTCATTCACTTTGAAATTCACCTTTGGGGAAAGATGAGACAATGATCTCTGTGGTGTATGCTATAACTGTGTAATGCTATAGTGCGATGTACTAGTTAGGTAAGAGTTCTACTCCCAGACATTGCAAGTGTAAAGGTTTGTGTGTTTGTGTAGGGATCAATGTTTTTGAGGCCATTCAGAGTCACTACAACTTCCATTGCCCTACTTTAGCAAGCCAGCTGATGTCATTCACTTTGAAATACACCTTTGGGGAAAGACTAGGCCAGTAATCTCCATGGTGTGTGCTGTAACTGTGTAATGCTGTAGTGTGATGTACTAGTTAGGTAGGAGTTCTAATCCCAGACATAGCAAATGTAAAGGTTTGTGTGTTTGTTTGTTTGTCTGTGTAGGGATCTATGCTTTTGCCATTCACAGTCACTACAACTTCCATTGCTCTACTTTGGCAAGCCTGCTGATGTCATTCACTTTGAAAAACATCTTTGGGGAATGAGTAACCCAGTAATTTCTGGAGCATGTGCTATAACTGCGTAATGCTGCAGTATGATGTACTAGTTAGATAGGAGTTCTAATCCTAGACATGGCAAATATAAAGGTTTGTGTAGGTGTTTGTCTGTGTAAGGATCAATGCTTTTGAGGCCATTCACAGTCACTACAACTTCCATTGCCCTACTTTGGCAAGTCTGCTGATGTAATTCACTTTGAAATACACCTTTGGGGAAAGACTAGCCCAATAATCTCCATGGTGCATGCTGTAACAGTGTAATGCCGTTGTGTGATGTATTAGTTAGGTAGGGGTTCTAATCCCAAAAATGACCAGTGTAACAGTTTGTGTGTTTGTCTGTGTAGAGATCAATGCTTTTGAGGCCATTCACAGTCACTACAACTTCCATTGCCCTACTATGGCAAGCCTGCTGATGTCATTCACTTTGAAATACACCTTTAGGGAAAAAGTAGCCCAATAATCTCTGTGGTGTGTGCTATAACTGTGTATTGCTGTAGTGCGATGTACTAGTTAGGTGGGAGTTCTAATCCCAGACATGGCAACTGTGACACTTTGTGTGTGTGCGTGTGCCATATGTCTCCTGTGTGGAGATAGCCTGGAGTGTGTAACAACAGGACTCATTGTGCTGTGGATTTTGCAAATTTCTTATGGAGGACCTATTATATGTCACAATGTCCACCTTACAAGGATAACAGATGTCAAACAGCAGAGAGGCTGGGATAGACAATTCATACCCCTACATGTGACATCATGGCTTGGCGAACAATAGAGGCAACCCTTGTATTACCCAGAGAACACTCTCCACTCATGTCTCATACACAAACACACTCTGCTAGGCAACAACCACTATGTTGCTAATTCCTTGCATATTGCCCACAGATAGTAACCATGGTGTGATTGCAGTGGATTACAGAGGACAAGGTACCCTGTCCCATCCCTACAGTAGGCAAATCATTGCATACAGTGCTCATTAACTATGTTCCTCACTGGATGCCTGCAACAACTATAGAGCCAGAAAATGTAACCTACAAAGGACATACCATGCCTTATACACATGTCCTAAATGGACAGATGCCACTGACACCAGAGAATACCTGTATCATGCTGTCAATGTAGGTGCAGGGTCAACCTGGTGTCCATTGCAAGTTCTCACCACATGTGGTCAGGGATGGCACATCATATGATAACAATCTGTCTACACAACATGCCCCAGACACCCCAGGTACACTTCCACATGTCACAGAACATGCATGTAGGACATGTGCACATCCTAGACACCGTCTATGTCATGGAATATAAAGCATTGCACAGCACTGGTCACCCACAATAGTAACCCAGATGACTGGATGGTGAATACAATACCCCCCGTGTTGGCCATTCCAGACACTACACCCCTGGGCCACACTGCAGACCATTGTCATGTGGCCTGATGCCAAGGTATACCCTTTACCTAGCCTTGTACAGCCTTCTGGCACAGTCAACCACTATACACCTGTGAAGCAATGCACCCATGCATGTCAGTACTGGCAAACCTGTGTCTGTGTGTGTGTGTGTGTGTGTGTGTTGTGTGTGTGTGTGTGTGTGTGTGTGTGTGTGTGTGTGTGTGTGTGTGTGTGTGTGTGTGTGTGTGTGTGTGTGTGTCTGTCTGTCTGTGTCTGTGTGTGGAGCATAATGATTTGGATGCCATTCACACTCACTACACCTCCTATTGGCCTACTGAAGCACGCCTTCTGATGTCAGACACCTTGACATACCCTTTGCCCATATATCATCCTGATAACCCCTGTGGTGCATGTGATACCTGCGTATTACTGTATTGTGGCAAACTAGCTAGATAGGAAGTTTAATCCTGACCCTTCCAACTGTGACAATATGTGTGAGTCCCTGAGAGAGTGTGGCTGTGTCAACCTTGACATCTGTTCATGTGAACAGATATGTGTACTACACCTACCTTATCCATCCTTTATCACTGTTGCAGATGTCACTCACCATCGAATATATCTTTGGACAGTCTCCCAACATGTAAGCTCTGTGGTGCACGCAATAACTGCATAGGCATGTGATAGCAATACATAGTCAAGCAGGTGTTTGAAATCCTGTACTGGTAAGAGTGTGACACAAACATGCTTAGGTTTTACTCTCCCACCACCTCCCTGTCTTTCTCTGTCTCTGTCTGTCTATCTCTCTCCCTTTCTGGTGGATGTGGAGAAGTACACTTGCTTTGCTTAGGTAGCAGCTTGTGTTTTGTAAGGGATGCTCATGACCAGCTGATGGCCTTTGCATGAATTGCAGTCCCCCACTAGCTAATTGTGTGTGGAACAGCTGTGGTAAAATTCCCATAGCCATTTGTATGGAAACACACTCCTATTACTAGGAACAACATGTGGGTATTGGTCCTTTTCTTTCAATGTGAGCAGGACTTCATATCGGTGTTTAGCAAACAGCATCACAGATGGTACTGGGATATACCTTTAACAACATACAATGTGGAGACAGGCCAACAAACAGGAGGGGGATGTTCCAGACATGACTAGAGAATGTAAGTCTTGTTCTTCTGCATTTTGAGTAATGTTGGTTTAATAGGGTTTTTGTGGATGTGGCTGGTCTACATGATTTAATACCTGTCATGACAGTGTTATGTGTTTGAGGAAAATTCCACCTGTAGGGTTATCTGCCGACTGGCTAGTGTTTGGAGTCTTATGTTTCTTGTGTTACTCACAGATCACCTATCTTAGAACTGCAGAAGCATAGCCTGAGGATTGCAGTCAGTACATGGTGACAGCCATGAGAGTCCCTCATAGGACATATGTCACAACAAACCCTGTTACAACAGTAAATGTATGATATATGCATATCACAAAAACATGCCAATATTGGCCCAGTGTTTGTGCCTCTAGCCACAAGTCTGTCAACCTTTGTACATATGTCATGTAGTAAGAGGTGCATATGTTATGTACACCACTATTTATTAACATCATACTGATAACAAGCCAGTCAGACTGCTAGACATGTTATGTATAGTAGGGGTTATATTTGAGGATATAACCTGGGCATTATGTGGTTGTGTGTACAGTAGTGGGGTCTGTGTACTTATGGTAATTGTTGGCAGTATGTGTATTGTGGATACATACCTTGGCCTGTGTACAGACTGTGGTTGATGTCATTGTTCTTGGTCCTGTTCTATCTGATGGTACATGCTGCTCCAATGTATGGTACCCTATCAGCTAACATGTTTGTAGGGCCAAACACATGTGTCCCATACCACAGACAGGCATTGGACCGCACTGTGTCATGGCCCAGTATATGTAGGGTTAGTGTCTGAGTGGCACATAAGAGGATGGTGCTGATCAGACAATCCATATAGTGTAATATTAAGCTTGTTTAATTTATATGGCTGTGTTCACATTGGTTGTGTAAATGTACTTTCACACAGGTGTCTGTTACTTTGTGCTGTGACAGGCCTGTATAGCCTGCTATATTTGCAGGTACATGTGTATTCCCCCATAAGAAATGTAGGCCAGTGTTGTGGCAGTCTGCCTGGTGTTTGCACAGTGCTTTGTTACATGCCTAGCAGCTTAGTGTAATTACCCAGTGTGATGTTATGTCCAGATATTTGCCAGATTTACTGCTGCCGGGCCACCAAAACTGTTCTGTATTTCTGACAAAGCAGTGGAATGCTGTACAGATATATGTCACTAACTACTGGATAGTATATGGTCATGTGACCTCTGCACCACCAGTTATTATGTGTTAGGCTGACACGAGTAATTGAATGCATAAATTGTGGGGGCGTATGTAGCCCAGTATTTATGTGATATACCCATGTATATGGCTGTTAACATCCACATTGTCAAGCTTGGTCCACATGTCTCGCACAAAGGGGATCTGTGTATACCTCTGGACTGACCAGAGTGTGCCAGACTGTCCACATATATTGGTCATATCTCTGCTGTAGTCCACTGGATCATTACTGTGATATCACTGGTACTGTACTATGATGACCTTAGGATGTCTGTCAGTAACTGATGGTGTACATGTCAATAGCAAATGTGACCGCCCACACACACAACATGTCTGTTAAGACAACCCCTGTTACAGTAGCAGCAGTCTACATATACACCTGCAATACATACATGACATCCCCTTGCACTAAGAGGTTGAGACCATTGGTGTTGAGGTATGACTCCACTCCATGTTCTGGACATACTGTGAATATATATATATATATATATATATATATATATATATATATATATATATATATATATATATATATATATATATATATATATATATATATATATATATATATCTATATAGATATATATATATAGATATATACACATATACATATCTACATACATATAGCAATATATATATATATATATATATATATATAAATATACATATATATATATATATACATACACCACACACACACACACACACACACACACACACACACACACACACACACACACACATATATATATATATATATATATATATATATACATATATGATGTACATACACACACACCTATATATATATATATATATATATATATATATATATATATATATATATATATATATATCTATATATAAATATATAAATATATATATATATATATATATATATATATATATATATATATACAGAGAGGTCTATATATGGCCATATATATGATGCACTATGAAGATGTGTATAAATACATCTATATGAATATATATCTGTATGTACATGTAGACATAGATCTACATAAGTATATGTATATATCCATAACCTTGTCATGTGTAAACATTACTGTTGTGTATATCTTACCAGATGCATCATACCGTATGTATCTGATATGTGTATACTTAGATATAACAACATATGTGATGCAACAGTAATATCACTAGCAAGTACTATGCAATTGTAGAAGTCACAGCAATTGTTCAATACTATTCAATATGTGTACTGAAAGATATATTGGAAAAACAATGACTGTCTTCACAGCTGTCATGGTGTAGTGGTTAACTGTTGTGACTAGTGTAGAATGTGCTGGGTTCAAAACCTGCAAGGACAGTTTATTTTCTTGCTGGGCAGAACAAGGGCTGTTGGTTACAGAGAGGTTAAGGCAGTTTTGAGCAGCTTTAAGTGGGTTTGCATGGGTTTCTGTGAAGCTAAGCGGGGCTAAGGTACGGTTAACGTATGGGCGCTTACACCATGTAGACTTCGCTTACCAGTGTGCAAATGTGCTTAGCTGTTATATTGCAGCAATGCTGACACCTGCTAAGCATGTCTCAGCCCTGGTTACCAGTGCTCATATCCCAGTCCGATAACATAGCAAGGTAATGACATCTGTAATAAGTGTATGTAATGCCATGTACATAACATGCATCTATGTGCTGCCATTACAGTACCAAGGGGTGTGAGTCTCCTGTCTGGGACACTTGAGTATATATGGCTTGTACAACACTCTTTTCCATGTGAATGTGTTACATACAAGGGTAGTATCTCAGGTTATATGCAGTCAAACTGGCATGTAGTGTATCATTACGTTACTACTGTTGAGAGTGCTTTCTCAAGCAAGAGTAGATTGCTAATTGTACTACTGGGAACAAACACCCCTGCATGCATAGATGGACTCTGAGTCCTCACTGTCATGTTCCTGGTGTGTGAGCTGTGTCACATTATATATTTTCTACTGGATAATGATCTGACGTGTGGAAAATAACTGTAGACTACTGTCTGTATAGCACATGTCAGTGAGGGCTGTCATCATGTAGTAATGGTATACCTATCAGTGTCAGATGTCTATCTGTCAACACATTCATCCTACTACCTAGCTATTTGGTGAGCTGATGTCTGTCAGTCCTTGTACAAATGTGCAGATGTCAGGTATCTATCTTGGATATGTACAGGCAATCTATGCTTGACTGACACTGACATGCCTTCCCAGTTGTGTTATAAATGGCACAGATAGGACTCAACACACTGTATGCACCACATGCTACAGATACTTCCACTACCCTACCACAGTCAACAGCTCATGCTTGGGTACAGGTCTCCAAGACAGACACTAACCATGTTATGTAATACATGTTGCATACATGTCAACTGGAGCACCTCACCGGCCCTCTGCAGGAGGCACCCAGAGGATTGGCTGATGCATGTCACTCTCACCCTGAGAGTCACCATAGTGGTGTCTGTAGATAGATGGCCTGCTGGCACATGGTAGATGACATGATACCACTGTACACACATCCCCTATACTTCCCATTTCTCCATGGACAATAGCCAGGTACACAAGTATGAACACCTGCACCGATGCACCCAGTAATGACAAATGTGTAGGTATGCAGTACTGAAAATAGCAGTTAGTAGACTTGTAGTTGGGAATACCCTGAGGCCTTTCACACCCACCGGAACACCCATTGCCATAGTTAGATGTGGCTGCTGCTGTACCGGACATTACATGTACCTTGTTATGCCCCTCTCCCTAAGGGCTACCTGGGCCTTGCAGTACCAGTAAAACACTGTTGTACAAATGGGTTGATAGGCATGGGTTACCCACTGAGTTCTGGCAAGTGTGTATGTGTGCATGTGTGTATATATGTAGGGGGGGTCTATATCAGCAGAATGAAAACCCAGTTGAGCAAAACCCAGTTGAATGACACATAAACAGTGAAAACTGCTAATATTGCAAGAATGAATGAAGATCACCATAGGGAATCCGTCGCTTTACTTCAATGTAGTGTGATCTCAGAGTTGGTATATTTACGTAGGGGGGTGTGGGGGTGCATGGAGGCTTGCCCCCCTGCATAAAACAGTTAGTGAGAGTTTACCTGTTTTTCTTGTTAAGTTTCATGAGTTTGAAATTAGCGGTTTTCCCTCTTTATGTGTCGCTCAACTGAGATTTGCTCAGTCGGGTTTTCGTTCAGGTAATATAGACCCATGTAGGGTACAGCATTTCAGGGACACATACTCCTATTACAATATGCATTGACTCACTGCATTAGGGATAGTGATGTTGCTGCCCATAGGAGAGGCATGACAATGCATCACTCTACTATGCCTGTGGCATATGCATTACATGCATATCCCTGTAGTAGCACTGTTGGGATGGACAAGGAGTTGTATTTCCTGGTCAACTTCTGATGGTGGGTATATCAGAGTGTCATCATGAGTTCCAGTGCATACAATAGCCACAGTGTGGTGTGGGTGCCGGGTATACTGTCATTACACCATGGTACCCCCGGTACATGCCCCATGTACCACTGTTTGGTACAGGTAATTGGTAACACTATCCAGCCCAGTTATGCATGTGCTGTGTGCAACCTACCTGTAACACACTGGACACACTGAAAATGTAGTTAGCACAGATAGGCCCAGGTCTCTCGGATGTGTGTCTGATGGTTATGTGTTTGTCAATGTGTATATGATGGTATGTCACACTATGTATTGTCCATATACAACAATTACATCCCCCATTACCATACTGTACATGCTTGTGGATGTTCTGCATGTAACCTGGAACACACCTCATCCTAAAAGCTGTGTGGTGTGTGCAGTTAAAGCCACACACATCAGTAGCACTACATACCTAGGTAGGGGTCTAGTCCCAGTATTGCCAAGTAAGAATGTGTGTGTATGTAGAAGGATCTACTTCAAGTTGCAGAATATACATGGCCCAGGGGGTCTTGTGTCCAAGAACTGCATGACATATGCCAACGTCACAGGTATCATCCTGTGAACATACATTCCATCACAACTACTGTTAGCTATGTAAATAGCCTCTTCCCCACTGTATAGGTGTGCAGCTATACTGGGGTTGGTATATATAGCTGGTGTGGCTGTTGTGGACACAGCCAACCTCATTGTGGTTACTGTTGAGTGTATCCCCCTGTGTAGCTGGCCATAATACTATACAGTTCATGTTAACAGTTTATGTATTTGTCTATTACACTATCTGTGGTTCTACAGCACCTCTCACCCTCCAAAGAGTATGGGTGTGCCACCCACGCCAGCACACATATGTTTACCTTGTTGAGGATTGCACTAGATTGTGGAAGGGGACGTATACCCTGCTGGTACAATCGTCAATGATCTCAAACTAGCAGAATGCTTATTCCACAATGTGTTGTTCTGCGTAGTCTGGCTTGGTGAAATTACACAGGCTACGATGGGTTCCTTGCACAGGTACATACATCCATGTGTACAGTATTCTCTGTGTAGTGCATCAGCACTTATGCCTCTGTGTGTGTTATACACAAAAGTGCGGTGTGTACCACCCAGTACAACTACCATTGTGCACTGTAGAAAGACTGCTAAGAGACGTCACCATGCACTCACCTGTATACACCACCTCCAGACCTATCAGCCATGTGGCACAGGCAGTAAGTGTTATACAGACCTGTGACATGTGTTCAATTGTACCCAGGATATGGCACAGCCATGGTGTCACCACAGTGCCATACCCCTTGTGAGATATGATAGCAGACCATCCTCCTGCTGACACATGGACACCTACACTACAAATGGATAACATTATGGAGACCACAATCACTCAGTGTTACTAACAGTTATAATGCATCATGGCTGGACAGCTACACTACCTGACATGTAAGCATTAAACATTACTGCTGACAACATATTACACAGCAGTACATTGGTACACTGTAGTACAATCACCATGTGCATCAGAACCATATTAGCATGTCCCTGCCTTGATGTTATGGATGACAGACATGTGGCACAGGTATCATCATATGCACAGGGTGTGTTGTTTGTTTGCCAGAGACCTAGGCCAGGCCATACATTTGACACCATGTGTGTGAGTGAGGTGTTTTAATTACTGATATGGCCATGTTGATGTGGTGTGTGTAGGTAACGGTTTGCCCAAAGTGTGTCTGCATTGTGTGTGGGTGTACATGCACACAGTTCTGCCATGTGGCTGCCTTATGCAGGTGTTTGTTGGATGGCTGCAGACCATACCTGGCAGGGTGTGCAGTTCACCGCCTCTGGCCATGGACATGTGAATTGTGCCTGCCAGGGGTTTGCAGGCATGTCCATTACAAGCCTCAATATGCTATTCTCCCCTGATGATTGCATATGTCCACTGGAACCAGGTCCCTCCTGGGACTGGCCAGGGCCACATGCACATGGCCTGCTGTGGTGTGGTGTGGACAGTGCCCCCTGCAGTGCTGGGGCTGGTACTCCCACTACAGGAGTGCCTTGGTGTCCTTGCATGTCCATGTCACCCTCCAGATGTTGGTGTTGCTGGCCTACGTCCACGTGGCCATCTCACCACTCCCACTGCATGCTCTAGCATGGACAATCCACAGTCAAGGAGGCCTACCATCTCACCCCACCATCTATCCATGACCTCTGTATAATAACAGAGGGCAACTGCAAGATCACAGATGTTGTCACTTACAGCTGAAAAAGCAGCCCTCTGCAACCTCAGACCCTGTCTGGTGTACCGTTCCATACATGCCTGCACCTCCATGACATCCTGAAACATGTGTCTGGTGGTACCAGATGTGGCACTTCTGCCAGGTGCACGATGACCAGCGGACCTCCCACAAGCACCCCTGTACATCTGCCTATGTGATACCCTGCCGAACATCCAGCTATGGCTGCTGTGTCAAGACACAGCAGCCATAGATACCACACTGTCCTGTGCACTGCCACCAATCGCCAACTGTCCCTTTGCTATGGCCACTGATGATGGGGTATCTATAGGCATTGTGTGCAGGGATGGGTTGGATAACAGGAGAATGTCAAACGCTGGTGCAGTTTCGGCTTCTGACAACCCCGCCTGTGTCTCAGCACATCTATCATCATTTTCAGTGTCTGCATGGGCACCAACATCAGATTGCATGCAGGAGGGACCCTGACTCACCTCACCACCTGTGGGGGGAAAACAAGAAACACACTTTAAGACCTGTATGTCATTGCTTAACAGTACACACATATACACACACACAGACACACACACAAACATCCACACACACATACACACACACCCTGACATTCCACCATAATACCTACCTGTCCCTAAGTTTACAGACTGTGCCAAGTTTATTCTCTTAAGTTCCCCATCCTGCATCACACTTGGAAACTTACACTCATTAATACCAATCATTAAAGTATCATTCTTCTAATTGCCTAGACAAGTGACCACAAAACATGAGCTGTTACTCCATTACCTCTTTGACTTGATTAGAGTCAGTTTTACAAGGACTCACAGTTGTCATCCAGTGTTCACCCTGGGTTTGTCCAGACATTGTGAGCATGGCCCCCATATGTTAGGGGCTACCACAGTCACTCAATAATGTCATGCACTGGAGTGTCATACGTAACTATTGCTCAGTAGATGCAAGATCTGTTACTCTATTAACTTATTATGTGGACAACAGTAATATTTGGATACACTTACCGGTGTTGTCTAGTAATTTCCCAAAGCATCTGCAGTGCTGCATACGTGGATTCTTTCACCTTTCAGCTGATGCAGTTTTAACAGTATACCTGGTGTCTAGTTTCCCTCCCAATGCATGTTCCATGCTACAGACCTTATTATACTATCAGCTGTCCTGAGATTACATATAAGACAAGTATTACTGGTGTCTCATGTGTCAGTCCATGTCCATGTACTGCACGATTCCAAAGGAAAGTCGAGACGTATGAACAACCCCACATTCACACATGTGCATACATGGACACACACACATACTACATGCATCAACCCCACTCCACTCCACCAGATTGTACTTACAGACAAAATAACCACCCCCCCCCACACACACACACACACACACACACTTCCAGGTGAGGTTGCATGAAGATATTGCACACAGACCTCCCATTACCCATCTGTCAACATGCATAACATATGGTACTCAAAAGCATGCAGTGCAGCCATAGTCAATCCATGCTAGCAACAGTATACATGTGTGTGATGCATGGGCTGTGTTAGTAGCTGATACCCCTTCCCCTGGAAAACACTGCACCCATGTACACAGTATTGCTGTGCACCTGTTCAGCACCCTGCCATGTACTGTGCACCATACCTCACAGGTGAACACACCATTGCTGAATGTGTATTACTGTGTCAGTTATGTCTGTTCTGCTGCTCACAGCCCCTATCTATTAGTCCATCACATACCTGGGATGATATGTGGACAGATGTCATTTGCTAATGCCTGATGTTTGATTTACAGATGTTATCTTCAGTGGTGCATGTATGACCAATATGTTATTGCAGGAGTCCGACATGCCATACAGATACACCATCCTGGTGACCACTGTGATGCAGTGCAGTTAACAGCAACAACACTGAACATGTATGGCATGCATTATGGGTAGGTGTGTTAAATGTGTGCATGGAATATACCATAGCCATAACATGATCGGTGTATTGGCAAACCTGAACAAACACCATACTCACCAGCTACAGGTTGCTGCCTCAGAGGTATACCATAGGGACCTACATAATTGTGTGAGAGATGTGATGTCAGTAGACACACCTGTGGCATTGGTACAGGGTGGGTGCAGCATTACAGTACATCAACAGTACAAGTCCACAATACTACAGCTTATGCACATCTGTTTATTACTACTACGCAGCAGACTATATATATGTCATCTCACATATGCATGATCTAACTGTACAGATGCGGTTGCATACACAACAGTGGTCTATTGATGTGCCCTGTGGCCTTACCTGCATGGTCCTCTGCCATTGTGTGGGCAGCATTCATCTCCACTATGCTCTCCACCAAGTGTTATGTGTGCGGGTGGGCAGGTGCCCCGAGGCTGGCAAGGAGCTCCTCAACATGTGTCAGGAGGGGATGGATGGCATGACTCGCCCCCATTGTGAGCTGATCCCCCTGACTGCAGCAGCATACTGATGGGCATTGCGAAGTAGGTCTGTGCAATGATGCCAGACCTGCTCATAACTGCGGTTATGCAGGCCATCATTTACCCTGTGGACAAGATCATTCCACAGGGCGGTCCACTTCTGCTGCTCATGGGCTGTTCAGCCAAACAACACCTGGTAGTGCTGCATCAGGAGTGTGATGATGACCTCATTCTCCGCTGTATAAACAGGAAGTCTATCATGGGACATTTTGCCTGAAAGACATAAAGATGGAAATAGGAATGAGAACCTCATACAGCAAGGTTATCATAGTTCTTAATGCAAATCTCTGTCCCACCCCCCACCATATCTGCAACAACAATCTGATCACACAACTCAGTAGGTATGTCTACAGAATAACTACAACTGAGACATATATCTTATTGTACCACACTTTGTGATATGTGTTTGTAGCCATGTTCCCTGTGGGGACACTATCATTGCTGGCCTGTTACTGACAATGTTACCTGCATGCCATTGTAAGGCTCACTATGGTTCTATATATGCACATGGTCTGTTTGCTATGTGATTGCTGCACATCTGTTGTTTTGTATTATTGGGCATATCTATGCCTGCTGTTGGACATGATCCGGGAATGTGTGGACTATTACTACCCACATATGTTCTATAACAATGACACAATAGCATGTTTAGGGAGCAGTTGCCAACAGAACCACCTCTCCCACCTCATCTGGCCATTTTACCAGGCCACATCACATGTGGGGCCCACCATGGGGCCTCCTCATCTACTGGTCCAGCACTACATTTAGGTGGAACCACCTCAGGGGATGGTGTCCCCCCCCAGGAGCACACACAGACATGATCCTGTCACCCGAGGTCAGGTCCAGGGTCTGGTGCATAGGGAGCTCCACAGAGACTTGGAGGGATGTGCTACAGCACCTTCAGGCCCTCAGTACACACTCACAGGGTCCACATGCTCCTCCTGCTCAGCCTCTAGCCCAGACACCTTCAGGGCCATGAAGCTAATGTTGGGACTGGCCATGGGTGAAAGCCTTGTTCCCATTGTTTCCATATGGGGGCTCATGGGACTTCCACATCGCAGATGACACTCCCCATCCAGGGTGTTTACCCAACACATGTGTGTCATATACCGCCCCTGTAGGCTGTCTCCTCTATCTTCCAACCCAACACACCTCCACAAATATACCTGCTATCCTATCCCAAATTCCCAATCCCACCTTCACAAACAAGGGCAATGTGTTCCCAACATGGGGTTCACATGTGACATGACCATCCATTTTGCACTCACGTACTGCTGTATACACACACACACACACACACACACACACACACACACACACACACACACACACACACACACACACACACACACACACACACACACACACACACACACACACACACACACACACACACACACACACACACACACACAACATCCTCCCAACACACAAACACAAGTTCTCTACTACATAAAAGCAGGGGAGCAAGCCCTCTGCACTCCCCATACCCCCCACTTAAATATTCTAACTCCGAGGTCATTCTGTACACAGACACACACACAACGCCACCACACAAGCTACATCTGCTCGCACACACACATCACAGCAACAAAACACACTAACACACACCACAGCCCCAACCCAAAACCATTAACACACATACACATTTACCTGAATCCATAACCACAGCAGAACCTCAGAAGCGTGAAATACAAAACCTCCAGTATACAAGGTTTTGAATTTCACACTTCTGAGTGTTCGCTCTTTTCATGATTCCACTTTATGGGCTCAAAATCCTGAATTTCAACATTTCAGTATTTCGAGCTTCTAAACTGAAAAAAAAAAATATATATATATATATATATATATATATATATATATATATATATATAGGGTGCATTCAGAGATCAGGTCCACACTCTCTAACTCTCCTTCCTGCACAGCTGCACTGTTCTGCCTTGCTACAACACAGATTGGTGCCACATGTGGACATAGCCTAACATTAGCGAGGTATATATATGGACAGATTGCAGTTAAGCCTATTACACATCTGTGGTATTTTTGCATGCTACATTACACATTAACCTGACTGTCCAGCATGTGGTGGATTCTGGAAACCATGTGTCCAACATAATGGCATTACTTCCACCATCAGCTATTGGCCACACTGCTATACATGTTTTACATTACACAACACACAGTATGATGGCTTACATCTTGTCAGTCAGAGCAGATCTGCACAGTTGATGGGTATGGCCCACTACCCACAGGGACAGACAGTATTGTCCATAGCAGTTGTTCATCTGGACATCATTACAACAACACCACCTGATCGTTCCACATCATCTATGCCATTATTATGGACCAAGTACTATATTCAATTACATGCATATATACTTCACATACCTGTTGTGGGAATGATGTCTCTTCTGGATAGTTTGCTGGACGGATGTGTTTTTATTTTTATGTTGTTGCGTTTGTTCTTTTTTTTTTTTTTTTTTTTCTTTTTTTTTTTTTTGCCTT
>NC_056727.1:277786624-277889124 GCF_019279795.1 Protopterus annectens
TGATGATATGCGCATACCTGTCCATCTCTTATTGCACACACTCTGGACATCTCTTGACAACATGCAGGTGAAACCGTGACATATCTTGACTATTGCCCTCATAAACCTTTGGTGAGTTGTACAATGACAGGTTTGTTTTCATAGACATTTTCCAAATATGTACAGGCCTGAAAGTCAGTTATATGACATTAAATGCTGCCTACATATCAGAGATTAGCATGCTGATATGCCAGGGGGACAGGGTAACAGACAGCAGATATGGGCCAATTAACTGGACATTCCAGACAAATCTATACAGTTGAGGGGTATGAATCTGCATATAGCTTACTACCACCCCCAGGATTCAAACCACGACTGCGTCTGCTAAAAATAAAACAGTGTACATCACAGCTGAGTATGCTATATAGATATTGCTGTGTATCTCTTCTCTGATTTCTGTCTATAAGTCTGTCATGGTTTTACAATCTGACCTTATAATTACAACACTCTTATACAGGATTTCCTAGACAGTTTTATTATGTAGCACATAGTGGATGACAGTGATGAGTAATACCTTATTATTCAGAGATACTGCAACACTAGCAATGCCATAGAATACCAAAGTAAACAGTACCAGTCCAGGATTTCAATATTTTATTTCTAGGCACAGTTTTCATATCTGACAGATCTGTGGGGGGAATGCTTGTTAGCACTACCTGAATGTTGCCACATATATTACCAGATTCCACATTATTATTATGCACATACATCTCACTCTGTTACTGCAATCATTCTGGTCATAGCTTCAGAACATGGGGCTGGAGATGGGACATACTTTGCTTATTATTCTCATAACATTTTAGTGAGTTGCTAGAGTGACAGGTTTGTTCTTATAGATATATTTCTGTCAGTTATGATGTCTGACAATCAGCTGTATGTCATTATTTGCTGCCTTAACTTCTGGGATCATCCCACTGATTTGCCAGTGGGACAGGGTGACATGCAGTGGATATGGGCTAATTAACTGGACATTCTGGACAAATCTGTACAGTTGTGGGGTATGATTCTGCATACAGCTTACTACCACTCCCAGGATTCGAACCATGGCTGTGTGGGCTAAAAACATAACAGTGCATGTCTTAGTTGAGTGTGCTATTTGGATTAGGTTGTCTGCCTTTTCACTGTTTTCTGTCTAAGTCTCTCCCAGTTGTACAATATGACCTCTTGTGATTACAACAGTTGTATACAGACATTCCTACACATTTTAATTATGTAGCACAGTGTGGGTAACAGTGCTTAATACAACAGTAATATTAAGAGATTGCAACGCTACAATACCATATGATACCACAGTAAACACAAGCAGTCCAGCAGTTAGACCTTTATTGTCAGACTGTTAACCTTTTTATTTACATACAACCTATATGAGACTCTTCCTGCCATATTGTCTGGTGTATTCAGTACATGCCATACACAATACAGGTTTATACTAGCAATTAACTTTCTACTACTTTTAATTTATTTCTTATGACAGTACATGCAAGAGTATTACTAACCTGCCTCATGATGCAACCTCTGCAATCTACAGGCATGGGCTTCCCGGTTCACAGCCCACTCATCTACCGCTGCCAAAGACATAAGAGGAATATTTAGCCATACCTATCCATAATATACATGAGCTGGCTATTATTAAACAGGTAGTGGACTGATACTTGCACACAGCTGGGACATCCCCCCTATGCCTAACTTCTTAGATCCACTGATGCAAGAGCTCCGTCTTTCTCTGCTTCAGGTCGGCATAGTGATGCCTGACCTGCTCACCAGTTCTTGGTATGCCAGTGGCACTGGTGAGGTCATAGGTGAGACACTCCCAGGCTTCTGCTTTATATTGGGAACCCTTGTTACAGGCCCTGCAGCAGTCTCTGGTCATGGTCTTTAACATGGAGTCCTGCCATGACTTTGGACTCCTGGATGCCCCAGCGCTGCACCCACAAATGCACTCCTTCTCCCACACTTGTCATAGTGCCTACAGAAGGAAGCTGCAACCAGTTATGAGATGTATTCCCACCTGTTGGGTTTAAATAGGGCTGATTTCCCACACTTTGCCGTGATTGGATGGTTTTGAAAATGCTAAGCTATGGGCAAACCTGCTTACCTAAGGTTGGCATTGCTTAAAGGTGTATACCAATGGGCAAATTGATTTAGCTGGCCTACACATTGCTTACACCTAGTAAGCTGGGCTGTGCAATACTTAGCATTGCTGAATTTTTAATTTGCATACTATTTGCTGTTTGACATTGATTTATTATTCATTACATGTTATATATGTGTTTGGTATCCATGATTCATGTGTACATACACTGTATGGGGTCCCTGTGTTTATTAGCGGATTTCAACACTTTATTACAATGAGACCTCACATCTGGATTTAATGCAGTACTCCAATTCACATATTTATGTTATGTAGTAGGTTATACAACATAAAACTGTATATAGATTCCTTTCATATGTTAAGTTTGATTTTCCTATAGTGAGGATCTGTTTGGTAATATCTCAATCTTATGTATTGCTGTGATGGCTTACTTGTTAACTACTGTGACTATAGTGTACAGGGTCCTAGGTTCAAGGGCTGTTTATTTTGCTGCTGAGCAGAACAGTGGTTGTTGGATACAGAGTGATTAAGGCACTTTTAAGCAATTGTAAGTGGGTTTGAGTGAAGGTAAGCAATGCTAACTGCCGGTTAAATATGCTTAGAGAGTTAGCTTTAATATTGCTTAACCTGTGTGCACATTGCCTACCCCCACACAAATGGGCTTAAACCTACTTACTACTGCTTAAATATGCTTACTCCTGCTTACTACTGCTTAATAGTTCTTACTCCCACTTACTGTTGCACTAATTTAGACAGAAATGTAACATGTTTCTTGGGATGGTGGTGGATTTGGACATCTATGGATTTATCATTTATTACACATTATACCTTCAATTTGTATCCCTGATTCATGTGTACATATACTGTATGGGGCACTTGTGTTTATCTGTGGATTTTACAACATTATTATAATGACACCTCACATCGGCATTTAATGCAGTACTCCAGTTCACAAATATATGTAATTTAGTAGGTTATACAGCAAAAAATATTGTTCATAAAGTGATTTGACATGGAAAATGGAATGTACTGGAGTGAGACTCAAACAGGGAATGACTGCTCATAAGGCAAATGCTCTGACCACTATACTACTGCAGTACTGCTTCATTTGTATATATCTTGATATTTATCTTCTTGTGCCATTTAAGCTAGAGTATACATAGCTAAGCAATGTACAAACCTTCGCACCTACGGTTAAATTTTATCTGTTTGTTAAAAAAATACATATTTTATATTATTATATTTTAAATATTGCTCATAAACTTGGGGGTGTTGCTGGGGGTATGCAACCCCCTATGAGCGGTCTCGCTCATTGTAATAGCTAAACTGCTGTTCTTGACTGTAGGGGCATGTATATTGTGAGAGGTCTGCTCTCAGACACACCCCATGCACTCGTCCATGCTCTGTGTCCATTTAGGAGCTCAGGCAGCACATCTTCATTAATATGTATGGCGCGCTGCTGCGCTGCTCCTAAATGATCACTTCTGTACAGGACTAAGCTATTCCTGCATGGAAATTTACTGAATCTGGGGGGTATGTGTGCATTCATTTGTAAATGTCAGCTTTGCTATCTTCTCCTTATTGAAATGAGATTAGTGTCCTTCTCTGGTTAATAAATAGAAATAAAAAGTAAAATGCATCCTTATGTAATAGACAGATATATATATATATATATATATATATATATATATATATATATATATATATATATATAAATGTATTTATAGCTATTGATATAGATATAAACTAATCATTCTGGATATCCACATTCCGCCCCACCCCTCATCAAAGTAACCACCATGAAAAACTTTTCAAAAGCAAACTTCACGTTACTTACGACCGAGGTGGAAAGTTTCAAAGCTTCAATGCTAAAGAATAACGCTGTCCAAGCTGCAAACTCCTTTAGACTACAGGCACCTACATGAATGCATGGATTGTGCTATCCCAATCAAAACCAAGACTCACTCCTCCAATTAAAGGAAACCAGTCTGGTGGACCCCTGCCATAAACATGCTATACAATAGAAGGAGGAAACTAGTTCAGATAAGAGTAAAATCCCAAAAAGGGAAGATATCCCTGATCAGCATCAGCAGGAAACTATGATCCCTCATAAAATCATTCAAGGCTAGCTTTGAAAGAAAAATTGCCAAGGACTCCAAAGATAACCACAAGGCATTCTTTAGCTATGTCAAGAGCCTAAGTGGCAATTCTCAGATCTACTCAGAGTTAGTTCAGAATGGCACAAAATACACTGAACCAACTGATATCGCCAACATCCTGGCAGACAGGTTCAGTGCAAACTTCACCCCCTCTCATCCCCAAAAGGGCCCACAACCATACCAGAAGAATATACAGCCCCTGAAATCACAGACCCTCAGGTTAAAACAGCCCTCTCCAAAGCCAAAAACACAGCATCAGTGGGACCTGATGATGTCCCAGACTGCATCCTACAGAAGCTCAAAGATGAGCTAAACCCTCACCTAAACACACTATTCAAACTCAGCCTCTCCACAGGCTGTGTGCCCATAGAGTGGTATACAGCAACCGTTATTCTGCTCCACAAAGGTGGAGCCACAACAGACCCTGGGAACTATCACCCTATAAGCCTGACTAGCTTGATCTGCAAGGCTATGGAGAACATCATCATGGATCTCTTTAACAGAGACATTGCAAACCTCCAAACACTGGACCCTACCCAGTATGGCTTTGTTAAGGGCAGATCATGCCTCCAAAACATGGTGAAATTTTTGAGACATTTACCAAGGCTATAGATGAGGGAAAGGTAGTCCACACAGCTTACCTAGACCTCACAAAGGCCTTTGACACCATTCCCTATTCAGGTATTATAGACAAGCTCACCAGCCTGAACATAAACCCCTACGTCATGACATGGGTTGCCAACTGGCCCACGGACAGAACCCACATGGTAAGAGTTGTGGGAGCTAGATCTGACTCTAAACTGGTTACAAGTGGCATTCCCCAGGGTTCAGTCCTAGTACCCCTCCTGTTCGGTATATACTTCTCAGAGGTACAGACTAACACAGGAGAACTATGGCTGACCAAGTTCGCAGATGACTGCAAACTAGAGGCTATAATTGACTCTACGGCTGACACCGACATCCTCCAAAAGGGTCTCGCTGAGACAGATACCTGGTGTCAAAACCATGGCCTCAAGCCAAATGCCAAAAAGTGCATAGTCAGCCCCTTTGGTAAAAACATAGTACCCACAAACTATCACATAGGTGGTAGCACCCTAAATACGGAAGACATAATAAGGGTTCTGGGGACCCAAGTAGATTGTAACCTCTCTTTTAACAATCGCATTGCCAAAGTCATTAGAAAATCCTTCTGTGTGGCCCACCTAATCACAAAAGGGTTTGCATCCAGATCAAAAGAGGTCATTGTGCCCCTCTATGCATCACTCATCAGATCCATCATAAAGTACAATGCCCCATTTGGGATGTACCTTACAAGACACCTGCAACAGCTGGACAGACCACAGAAGTACCTCACCAATAGGATCACTGGCCTCAAACAGATGCCCTATGCAGCTTGACTGAAGAAACTCCAGCTGTACTCAGTTGCATACCGCCTACTCAGAGATGATCTCTGCCTGACATACAAGGCCATGTCCAGCCCAGAATTGATGGACATGCTCCACCTAAAGAAAACCATATTCCCCTCGAGCCACATGCTATAGGGATCTAAACCTCACCACAACAATAAATAGGATGAGTTGGAGGGATAGATTCCTGTCCCAGAGACTTCCCATGCTCTGGAACAAGATTCCAATCTACATTAGGCAGAGCTCCTCACTAACCCTCTTCAAGAGAAACCTTGACGATTGGATGGGAAACAGAAAGTATACCCCGGGGATCACTTCAATGGCTCTGCTGGACAGAGGCACAGGGAACAAATCTAAGGGGGCGGCATAAGCCAACACATTTCGGCTATGCTTATAAATGCCTTTGGGCAGATAGGCAAGTACCTACCTATGAACCTATATAGCTATAGCTATAGATATAGATATAGATATAGATATAGATATAGATATAGATACAGATATAGATATGAAGTTTGGAACAGACAAATTTGTCACATGACATCTTTAGTGGAGAGGGGAGGGTGCAGTAGGAAGGTTAAAGGGAGTAAAGTAGGTAGTATGAGTAGTTAAGGAAGTCTGAAGGGGAGTAGGCAAGAAAGGGTTAAGTAGGCTGGAGATGATGGGAGGAAGTGAGGTAAGGTGGAAGGAGGGTCTTTAGGTCTTTTGAGGAGGTAATTGACTGTTGAGATTCACATTTGACATAATGTTGTTGCCCTCCATTCCCTCCCCTATTAGTTAGAGGATGTGTGAGATTGTCTTACCCAGAAGTTAAGTATGTCAGTGATTTTATCCCAGGGGAGGTTAAGGTTACTTCTGCATCCCTGGATTTGGATGATGCGGTCCACATCATTAGAAACTTTGAGGACCCCTGGCTAGTAAAGGTGAACATTGAGTCTGCCTTTCACCTTTTGCTGGTACATGATGAGGATTGGCCATTGTTGGGCATGGTAGTGGGGGATAACTTTAATTTTGACACAGCTATACCGATGGGATGTGAAGTGGCTTGTTCCACTTTTGAAAAGTTTAGTACAGCCTTACATTGGATATGGCAACAACGGGTGGAAGGGAAGAGAACAGCACATTACTTAGATGACTTCTTGCTAGTGTGTGAAGGGAAAGAAAGGGCACTTATGGTGATGCGTGAGTTTTTTGGGGGATGTACGAGGAGTTGGGATTCCATTGGCTACTCATACATTGGAGGGCACGGCGAAGGTGTTAGACTTCTTGGGTTTGAGTGTGGATGCGGAACTATGATTATTTTGCCTACCTGGAGAGAAGGTAGCTAGGCTACAAATGAAAATAGTATGGATGAGGTCTAGGTGTAAGGTTCAAGTGAGGAATGCCATGGAGCTGTTGGGATTGTTGAATTTTTCCTGTAGGGCAGTGCATCTGGGAGATACATTTTGTAGGTCAGTGACATTTCTTTTGAAAGGGGGTAAGAATAACACCATTGGGTGAGAGTTGGCAAATTGACACATGAGAACTTAACCTTGTGGCTACAGTTTGTAAAGCAGTTTAATGGGGTCACTTTTTGACAGACAGCTTGGGTAGGACAAGGGGATTTACAACTGTTTACAGATGAAGCCGGGGGCCTGAGTATGGGAGCGTTCCTTGTGGGGCAATGGTTTGCAGTGCCATGGCCTTCTCAGTGGCCTGAGGAATGGAAGTGTGATGTTGCTTTTCTGGAGCTGATGCCAATTTGGGCAGTGTCAATGGTGTGGCAGGATCATTTGATGGGTAGGAGGGTAATGTTTAACTCGGACAACATTGCATTGGTGAGAGTTTTGCAAACTATGACGGCTAAATCTGAATGGTTGTTGATGGTTTTCTGTAAATTAGTTTTGAAGAGCTTGTTCATTAATTTTTCTTTTACAGGGGTACATGTCCCTGGGGTGAAGAACAAGATTGCTGAGTGCCTTTTTCATTTTCAGTTTTCCAGGTTTCAGCAGGTGATTCCAACAGCAGCAGGGGACCCCATGGTGGTACCAGACAAGGTGCGGCAGATTTGGAAGCAGTGATTGGCAGGTTGGTTCAGCAGTCTTGGGTGGTGTCCACGAGGAAGACTTACAGTAGGGCTTTGCATGATTTTGATAGCTTTGTTAGGCAGTTACCAGAGGAGGAATGTGTGTGGCCAGAACATTTGCTGTTGCAATATTTAGCAGTGATGAGGGCACAGGGCAAGACAGTGAGATTGGTGAGAGCGGATTTGGCAGCAATTACAGTGTTTGCCCGATCGGCTATATTGGTGGATTTTACTAAATCCTGGACAGTTGGATGGGTGTTGAAAGGATGGGGTAAGCGGAAGGCCTGAACAGGGATAGGTGGTGGCTGGTGATGAAGGGAATTTAAAGATGATGTTGCAGAGTTTGGGTAGGGTATTTGGAGACTCAGAAGACTATGTGGTGTGGAAACATTGACTGTATGGATGTACTTTGGAGCTTTTCCAGTGTCAGAGTTGTTGGGGTTGCTGGTATAGTTTGATGTTCTGATGGTGCCAGGGGCAGTTCATATTAGGTTGAGGTCATCTAAGACTGATCAAGTGGGGAAAGGGGCAACAATAGTTTTGGGGGAAGATAGGCTGGAAGTGATGTGTCTGGTAGCATGGGAAAGGAGATGGCATGTGTCTCAAGGGGGTAGATGAGTAGATAACATGACTTAGTTTTTAGTTCTGTAGGAGGTAGGGCATTTTATAGGAGGGCAGCTGAATTTAGTCATGAGAAGTGCCTTTTGTAGTAAAGGCCTTGAGGGGGATACATTTTCTACTCATTCTTTTCTGATAGGTAGGGCATCTGACCTAGTGAAAGAGGGCAGTTCAATCAAAGTCATTAAAAGGGTGGGGTGGTGGTCTTCCAAGGCATTTTTGACTTAGATGAGGGCTGGTGTTGCTTATTTTACTGTTAATTTTTTTCCCTTTTTTTTTTTTAAGGGAGAAGGGATGTCATTTTACACCACTCTTTCATGCATTGGGCAGCAAGGTGAGCTGTGGTTAGGAGGAATGGCAGTGACTTGGAGTTACAGTGATTTGGTTGGAAGGTCACCTGGCATGGTATTAGAGGGCTGTGTGGTTTAACATTATTCCTTGGTTAGTCTGGATGGATGCTAGAACTTTTTCTGTAGTTGAGAGGGCTCAGAAGTATGTGAAGTTTATGTCGTTGAACCAGTTTGGGGGATGGGGGTGAGTACTATATGGCATAATGAGTTTGCTGATAGGGATCCTATGTGGTTTAGGGCAGATGGGATTCATCTTAGTGATTTTGGTCTTGATGTATTTAATTTAAATCTGAGATTGTTTTTGGATGGACTGGTTAGTGATTGGAGGGAGTGAGGGGGAACAGCCTGTGTGGCTGGTGGGTGGAGAAAAGAGACAGGCTTATCCCTCTTCTGCACCCCCTCTGGTGGATAATTGATGGAAGGAGTTTGGAGTTGTGGAAGACTGTCTGTGGAGAATGTTTGGATTTGGTGGTTTGGTATGGAAAGGAGGTGTTGAAGATGAGAGCTGGAATACTGTCTTGAATGTGTGAGGATAAACGAGGAAATGGGTCACTGCTTATTCTTAAAGGTGAAAAGTGATACACTGCCCTTATGGATGGTCATTTTATGTTTTCCCTTTCCAATGAAATGAAACTATGTTTATGTTTAATGAAGTTTCATGTATTTATCATTATTATATTCATGCAATAAAGGTTGTCAAAAGTCTTTGGTGTTTTGGTTGCTTTATTAAAGTGGAACATGAGAAATGAAGTTTGGAACAGATAAATTTGTCATGGGACATCTATAATGGAGAGGGGAGGTTGCATTGGGGAGGTTAAAGTAAGGAAAGTAGGTAGGATGGGTAGTTAAGGAAGTTTAAAGGGGAGTAGGCAAGAAAGGGTTAAGTAGGCTGGAGATGAAGGGAGGAAGTGAGGTAAGGTGCGGGAGGGTCTTTAAGTCTTTTGAGGTGGGAATTGACTGTTGAGATTCACATTTGGCATGATTTTGTTGCCCTCCTGTCCCTCCCCTTTTAGGCAGGGGATGTGTGAGGTTGCTGAGGTGGACTGTGATGATTCTTTGTCAGGGTGAGAAGAAGGACAGGCTTGCCCCTCTTCTGTTCCCCTCTCTGGTGGATAATTGGTGGAAGGAGTTTGGATTGGTGGAAGATTGTCAGTGGAGGCTGTTTGGACTTGGTGGTTTGGTATGGAAAGGAGTTGTTGAAGGTCAGTAGTGGAATGCTGCCTTGAAAGTGTGAGGATAAGTGAGCAAATGGGGGATACTACTTATTCCCAAGAGTGAGCAGTGTTACGCTGCCCTTATGGATGGTAAATTTTATGTTTTTCCTTTCCAATGAAATGAAACTATATGTTTAATAAAGTTTCATGTATTTATCATTATTATGTTCAAGCAATAAAGGTCATCAAAAGTCTTGGGTGTTTTGGTTCCTTTATTAAAGTGGAATGTAACAAATAGAAGTGAGTATCTAATTTCATTGAATTATAATTTTGTCAACACTGTATCAGTGTTGTTTTAGGGGGTGGGATTTAATCAACTGCACTCTTTATCAAGTGCTGTTGATGACAAAAGCAGTGAGTTTGAATGTTTTAGGTAAATGCAAGTGGAATTGGAGCAGGTGTGTGTGTGTGTGTGTGTGTGTGTGTGTGTGTGTGTGTGTGTGTGTGTGTGTGTGCGTGCGCGCGCACGAGTATTTGTAGGTTAGGGTCAAAGTGGTGTGTCTGTGTGCATGGGTATGTATGTGTGCGCATGTGTGTTTGTGTGTGTGTGTGTGTGTGTGTGTGTGTGTGTGTGTGTGTGTGTGTGTGTGTGTGCGCGCGCCCATGTGCTCTTGTGTGCGTGCGCGAGCGTGTGTGTGTGTGTGTGTGTGTGTGCGCGCGCGCGTGTGCACGTGTGCGCGTGTGTGCATGCGTGTGCTTGTATGTGTGTACATTAGTATGTATGTAAGAGTTTGCAGATTAAGGTTATGATAAGGGCTAGATAAGGATATATTTTTAATGTTGTGTGCATTTGATGTGTGTGTATCTGTATGTCTTAGTTGCAATGTTAGGAAAAGGGATTTTTGTAAGTCAGTTTTTATGATTAGGGATAGGAGCAGGAGGACTAGGATTAGCAGACATGAGGAAGGTGGTGTAGGGGAGAGAGGAGCTCATGCATATATCCCATTCTGCTGTTTTTTCCTTATAGTTTAGTTTAAACTACCTGACATTCCTACAACTATTTCTTAACTAATTATTCTTGTTCTGTATGTTGATTAAATTACTTCTAATTATTAGACATCCATTTAAGATTTTTTTATGAGGTGTGCAATATTGGTCTTACCTGTTTTATTTAACTCATCCATTCCAATGGAGCTCAGGAAGTTTGCACTGTAACTTCCAATGGGTGGAACCTATGCCTTTTGACAGAATCATATTATGTCCTCACATTTCAAACAAATGTTCATATATCTGGAACCATAGGGGTTATGAAAGAAATATGAATGGCAAACTCTTCAGCCTAAAATAGTTTTATAGAGGGAGTATTCTTTAGGTTCTAGGTCTTAAACTAACCCCCAGATTCAGCAAGCCCTGCACGGTGTGCAGGAACAGTTCAGGAGCTCCAGGAGCCAATATGTCTGCCGTGCGATCCAGGAATAAGCTGCAAAGACGTGCACAAGCACTCCAGCACTATTCCTGCATGGAAGCAGCTCCTGTATGCAAATTACCCCATTTGCAGGTGAAAACCATGCAAAGGAGGTGAATTTGTATTCCAGGAAGCTGGCAGTCGGCCGTGCAGGACTAGTATAATCTGTAGAAATGTACTCGGTTAGTAACTGAGTACATTCCTCCAAACTACAAAACGAAGCTATGACAGCTCCAAATAATGGGTATATATAATGTGTAAAGCATGCCAATGGCCAAATATATGGCCATTGACTTGTAAAACAGTTTTAAAAAAATAAAAAAATGATTTTTTAACCGATTTCAGCTGTTTAAGGTAGGGTAGCGGTGCGCAAACGGGATCGGGCGAAAAATATAAAAAAATACCTGAAATATGCATTCAAATCAAAAATCACTATTTTACCATTATACTCAATGGCAGAGAGAAGACAAGATGGCCAGTGAATAGTGGTTGCCAAGGGAGGAGGCTCAGTGTGGGACCTGTAACCATGCATTAGCAGGCAATCCTATGCAAATGAGGGGAATGATACTGAATCCCAGATTTCCCCTCAATGCTAGTCAGCACCCAACAGTGTAAGTGCAGGAATAGCTTGGGGCAAGCCTAGGAGTTAGCTGACATCATAGGGAGGTATGTCAGGCATACTGTAAGCGGATTGGAGCCCTGTGGCATGGGTTTGCCCTTAGCTTAACAGAGCTAAGCAAGGGGGTGTGTCTGAGGCTGCCTAGCACTCTTTACATTGCCTAAGCGGATGTGTGTGCCATGCACCCGATTTTGAAGGAAAAAAAAGTAAACCAGGAAATAGCAGCACTGTGCACATCTGAAGACTGCTTGTGCGGCACGGCCCCGGGCTTAAACGGGAAGGTGATGGGAAGGGAAAACAGTATTATGAAGGTAATCAAGGATAACTAGCATAGCTGAAAAGTGAAATGTATCAGAATCAGCTAATTACACAGGCAGCAGACCAGCCCAGTCGAGAACACTACTATAAACTATGCAAACACCTTTCCCACTGTTTTTTCCCACATACTCTATACCAACGGTGTATACAAGCGGGGACATTTTAACAAACAAAAACAACAAAATGATAGGGGCTGCAGTAGCTATCATACATCAACATGTGAAAGAGGCTGAGGGTGGTGAGGATAAGAATGCTGTTGACCAACCCACAGTGAGGAGATGGAGAAGAGTGAACAGACCCTGGGTAACCTGCCAGAGGCTACATGAGCTGGCGATAGTGGAGCGCTATAGGTTGGACAGGGAACTCCTACAGCAAATTGTTGAGCCTTGCCGGCCAAGCCTGACACACAGAACTAACAAAGGGAAACCCATCCCAGTGGATGCCAAGGTATTTGTATGCCTAAGAATGCTAGCCCTAGGTACCTTCCAAAGGCCAACTGGGGACATAATGGGGATTTCACAGGCATCAGCACCCAGGGTACTCCACCAGTTCCTGGATGCCATGTCAGCACATGCTGGTGAGCATGCATATTTCCCCAACACCCGAGAGGCGTTGGACAGCAATATGTATCTCTTCCACCAAATAGCAGAATACCCTGAGGTAGTGGGTGCTATAGACTGCACACACATATGCATCAAATCACCACCCGGTTAGTGGGGTAGGGTCTAGATCAACCGCAAAGGCTTCCCCTCCATCAACTGCCAGGTTGTGTGCGATGCCTAGGGCACTATAATGAATGTGTGTGCTGGCTGCCCTGGTAGCTATCACGATTCCCACATCTGGCATCTGACATAGCTGTACCAGCGATTTGTCAATGGGGACATCCCTTAAGATCACCTAGTGGGGGATGGTGGTTACGCACTGGAGCTGTGGCTGATGACACTCATCAGAAATGCACACATACCTGAACAAGAACTCAATAATGAGGCACATGCACAGACCAGAATTATAATAGAGCGTGTGCTTGGGATGCTCAAGTCATGATTCCAGTGCATGGACACATCCGGTAGAGCCCTGCAGTACTCACCAGCTACATGTACTCAAATTGCCATCGTATGTGCCATGCTACAAAATATGATCCTACAGAAACGGCTGCAGCAGGAACAGCATGGGGCAGGGCCACACAGCCCACCACTATCATTGCCAAGGCCTGCACAGGCACAGAGTGACTCAGAGGAGGGACAACCTGAGCCTCCCCCAGTAGGCAGAAGGAGGCATGCCCAGTATGCCCTGGCCTTGGCAAAGAGGCAACACATAGCACATACACTGACATGGTAGGGACCCAGGGAATGACACCTCTCTCTGACTCGCACTTACAGTAAAAAGGATGTCAAACATGACACTACCTGTGCTCAACTATGTATAGGCAGTGTACTATGTGCATCCAACATAGGCAGCACTCCAGCACCATCCTCAATCCTGGCACACCCACAAGGTAAGTCACTCTTCTTACCAATTGCTGAATGAAGTAGTATGTGCTGTTACTTATATCCATGTTATGGATGTGAGCATACAAGGAATCGGGTGGCTGAATGGGATGCCAGCAGATAGTAGACACCTATAGTGGTAGCATGAGATCTGTAACAAATACTGGTGTCACCATAGTAGCCAGTAATACACATGGTGACAAACCCACTGCAGGAAATGTGCTGGGCCACATGTGTGTCCATATGACACACACACATGCCAGTCAGGGAGGTCCACATACCCAACAACAGTCTCAGCCAGCAGAACAGGTGTAGACAAACACAAACAAAGGCTGTGCTAAGGCCTCTGAATGATGGCTATGGGTAACCTTCCCCCCAGGCCTACACAAACAGACTACATCAGGTCAGGCAGTGGGATGTTAGTTCTGAAGAGTAAGAAGTCAGAAACTGATATGTAGGTCAATCAAACCTAAGACCTGTAGTACATTGATATGCCTCTAGTCAGCATTATTGGTTAGAATACAGAATGAAATGGAGTACCTGACATACCAGTACAGTCATAGCAAATGTGTACAAGGGTCAGGTGTGCCCCCCAATCCTATGTAGAAATGTAGTAACAGTCAGATGTGCCCCCCAATCCTATGTAGAAATGTAGAAACAGTCAGATGTGCCCCCCAATCCTAAGTAGAAATGCAGAAACAGTCAGGTGTGGCCCCACAAGCCTATGTAGAAATGTAGTAACAGTCTGGTGTGCCTTCCAATCTGATGTAGACACATTGTAACAGTCAGGTGTGCCCCCCAATCCTATGTAAAAATGTAGTAACAGTCTGGTGTGCCCCCCCAATCCTATGCAGAAATGTAGAAACAGTCAGAAGTGCCCCCCCAATCCTATGTAGAAATGTAGTAACAGTTTGGTGTGCCCCCTAATCCGATGTAGACAAGTTGTAACAGTCAGGTGTGCCCCCCAATCTTATGTAGAAATGTAGTAACAGTCAGGTGTGCCCCACAATCCGATGTAGAAATGAAGTAACATGTATGTATAGGTATAGTACGAGTAGAGCACAGATGACCTGAGGTGGCCAAGGTAGCAGGATAGATTGTAGCATTTGTACATTATGCAGGTATGCGTGTGTTAGGTTGGTGTGTGTTTCATATTGTGTGAGAGTGGTCAGTATGTATGCATGGTTAGGTTTGACCTGGTGGCCATTGCCCAGTACTGCTGATGACAGGGCCAAGTTCTCACAACTGCAGTGCCAAACACAATGCTCCTCAGCATAAGACATTCTAGCAGTAAGCCAGTGTAAATGTATGGCGGTAATATGTGTCACCATCTGAAAGATGGACATGGCATGACTGTTGGGCCAGATATACAAGCCATACAGAGGGGAAAGTATCCCCCAGACAGACAGCGTATAATGTGTAGCCATGAAATGGACACACCCTTGGAATTGTACATACAGGTTTACATCACATTATCTGGGCTTGTAGTAGGGAATACCGATGTCGTCTGACCAAATACTCACAGATCACAAAGGTCATAGGAAGGATGTATTGAGAAACAGCTGATGTCCCTGCACAAGCCAGCATAAGTGGAATTCCCCATGCATATCTGTGAGTCAGATGCAAGTAGTGTCCATTGCATACAAGCACCCAGCTCACCCAACCACCACCCACAGGTACCTCTCGAGTGTTATCCCTGCTGTTGGGAATGGGTACAATATGACCCCCACCTGTGTATGGCAATAGCAAAAGAATGCAGCATGCAGTACAGGTGTCCCATGCAGGTGTGTCCGTAGCTGTAATCAGCACCCTGCCAGCATCCACACCACCTGATCCAGAAAGTATTGTCATGAACACCTAGCAAACCTACCCTGTCACACCAGGGGAATATACTGTATGGCAGTCTGGTACTGTAGAACTGACAGAATGCAACAGCCTGCTACAGCTGGCCTGCATTACTAATAAATGGCTACAGTCCTTTGCCAAAGGCCTGCATCTCACTCGTACTGCCAATGTATGTTATGTCATGGACTCCCAAATAACAACATAACACAGTCCACAGAACCCATATGCAAGGTCATGTGGACAAACCACAGTAACATGTCCACCATTTCCGACTGCATGAACTGTGGACCAACACCAATACACTTCTGTGATGAGGTGATAACCTTAGGGGAAGTATTGGAGAATGTATGCATAATGTATGGAAGAGGATAGAATGATAGAGGGGGTGGGAGCATGGGCACCATGGAATGTGCAAGGTCTGACACAGCCATGTGCACATACTATCCCTGGCTGCAAACACATGAATGGGTGGCTACAAACCTGCTTGTAAACCACAATAGGGGTTATGTTCTGACTTATGACCACTGCCTCTGGGTAACCTGTGTGAATCTGTACAGCTGTCAGGTATTGCCCCAGCAAGATAAGGCCATACTGTCACGTCGATGAATGTACAAGTATGGGATCCTCTACCACCACTGTACCAAGGTGCTGAACTGGTTACACAGACCCAGCAGCAAGTGTCTGCAGCTCCCCCTCCAGAATGGCATTAGTTTGCAGGAATAAGTAGGCATTTGACCACAATACTGGACACAGCTGCATTTACCCTGTGTTCCCCAGGACATCAATGTGTGCAAAAATGTCTACCTGACAGTACTTGAGGACATAAAACATCACAGTGTATAACATTACACATGTCTGAATATCTCTGCTAACACCAGGACCATGTAGCAAAAGCAGCACAGACACAATTACCTGCAGTACCCACTATCCCTTGTCTAGTTTGACCCCATATTGCCAACTGATCTACAGATATCCTGCAGAAACTATTTGCTAGCTGTAGATGTAGAACACAAAAGTCTGCACTGGAGTACAATCTACCTGGAATGGATCCACACAGTCAATACAGAAGGGCATACTGGGCATGCTTCCACACTTAAAGAAATGAAGCCCATGTCTGGCAACAACAGTGGACCATACATATCTGACAGTTGCAGATGTTAGTGCATACACTCCTCAGTATGCACCAGTCATGCTTTGCACACACATTGATAGGAATACACACATATATCCCAGGACAATACACTATAATATGCCAAAAGTACACATACATAAATGTGTGGAAGAGAGTGACAGTGACAAAGAGCCTTCAATCATGAGGCCTGTCCCACCCAGCACAGAGCCAAATGGCTACAACCACATGATGTGCAAATGTCACTCACCATAGAAATTAGCCACTGGTATCCCTCATCATTATAGACTCTGTGGTGTTAGTGCTAACTGTGCAACATGACTGTACAGGGCAGTAGTCATCTAGCAGTTGTATACATGTACCTGCGGAATATAAATCTGCTTGTGGCTGAGTGTGGTGTGTCTACCTCTAGATGAATGGGTTATGGCCCATGAACCCACACTGCCCACTCCATAGCTCTAATATGGCAAGCCTGCTGATGTCAGTCACTGTGAAATACACCTTTGGGGAATAAATAGCCCAGTAATCTCTGTGGTGCATCCTATAACTGCGTAATGCTGTAGTGGGATATACTAGTTAGGTAGAAGTTCTAATCCCAGATGTGGCAATTGTGTGTGTCTGTGTAGGGATCAATGCTTTTTAAGTTAGTCACACTCACTACAATTCAAATGTCCTACTTAGGCAAGCCTGCTGATGTCATTCACTTTGAAATACACCTTTATGGAAAGAGTAGCCCAGTAGTCTCTGTGGCATGTCCTATAACTGCATAATGCTGTAGTGTGATAAACTAGTTAGGTAGGTGTTCTAATCCTAGACCTGCCAACTGTGTGTGTGTTTGTCTGTGTAGGGAGCAATGCTTTTTAGGCTAGTCACACTCACTACAATTCAAATGTTCTACTTTGGCAAGCCTGCTGATGTCATTCACTTTGAAATTCACCTTTGGGAAGCAAGTAGCCCAGTAATCTCTGTGGCACATCCTGTAACTGTGTAATGCTATTGTGTGATAAACTAGTTAGGAAGGAGTTCTAATCCTAAGCAAGGCAACTGTGTGTCTATGTAGGGAGAAATGCTTTTTAGGCTAGTCACACTCACTACAATTCAAATGCTCTACTTTTGCAAGCCTGCTGATGTCATTCACTTTGAAATACACATTTGGGGAAAAAGTAGTCCAGTAATTTCTATGGTGCATCCTATAACTATGTAATTCTGTAGTGTGATGAACTAGATAGGTAGGAGTTCTATTTCCAGACGTGGCAAGTGTGGGTGTTTGTGTTTTTTTTGTCTGTGTAGGGAGCAATGCTTTTGAGGCCATTCTCAGTCAATACAACCTCCATTGCCCTTCTTTGCAAGCCTGTTGATGTCATTCCTAGTGAAATACACCTTTGGAGAAGAAGTAGTCCAGTGATCTATGTGGTGTATCCTATAATAGTGTAATGCAGATATTTTGGTAAGGGTTCTATTCTCAGACAGGGTAAGTGTGGGTGTTTGTCTGTGTAGGGAGCAATCCTTTGGAGGCCATTCGCAGTCACTACAACCTCCATTGTCCTTCTTTGGCAAGCCTGCTGATGTCATTCCCAGTGAAATACACCTTTGGGGAAAGAGTAATCCATTAATCTCCATGGTGCATCCTATAACAGTGTAATGCTGTAGTGTGATATAGTAGTTTGGTAGGTGTTCTAATTCCAGACATGACAACTGTGTCTATGTTTGTCATTGGATTCCTGTGGGGAGGTGACTGTGAGTGTGTAACAATTGGACTTATTATGGAGTGGGCTTTGCAAATTTATTATATGGTGGGCCTATTATATGTCACAATGTCCACCTTACAAGGATAACATATATCAAATAGCTGAGAGGCTGGGGTGCCAATCCATACCCCTACATGTGACATCAAGGCCTGGTGAACAAAGTAAACAACCCTTGTATTACCCAGAGAACACTCAACCTATGTCTCATACACAAACACACTTGCCTAGGCAACAACCGCTTTGTTGGTAGCACCCTGCATATTGCCCACAAATAGTAACCATGGTGTGATTGCAGTGGACTACAGAGGGCATGGTACCCTGTCCCATCGCTACAATAGGCACATAATTGCAGACAGTGCGCCTTCACTATGTAACCCACTTGATGCCTGCAACAACTGTGATGCCATCAAATGTGACCCATAAAGAACATACCATGCCTTAAACACATGCCCTGTATGGGCAGATGCCACTGACACCAGAGAATACCAGTATCATGCTATAAGTGTAGGTGCATGGTAAGCCTGGTGTCCATTACCAGTTCCTTCCACATGAGGGCAGGACTGGCACATCCAGTGATAATCTGTGTACATAACATGGGCCAGACACCCCAGGTACAGTTCCACATGTCACTGAACATGCATGTGGGATGTGTGCACATCCCAGACACCATCCATGTCATGGACTATAGAACACATACATGGCACGCATTGCATAGCACTGGCCACACACAATAGTAACTCAGGTGACTGGATGGTGAATACAATACCCACCTGGGTGGGCCAATCCAGACACTAAACCCCTTAGCCACACTGCAGACCATTGTCATGTGGCCTGCTTCCAAGGTATATCCTTCACCTAGCCTTGTACAGCCTTCTGGCACAGTCAACCACTACACACCCACGAAGCAATGCACCCATGAATGTCAGTACTGGCACCCTGTGTCTGTGTGCGTGGAGTATGATGCTTTTGACCACATTCACACTCACTACAACTCCCATTGGCCTATTGAAGCATGGTGTCTGATGTCAGACACCTTCACATACCCTTTGCCCATATAACATCCAGATAACCCCTGTGGTGCATGTGATACCTGCATATTACTGTATTGTGGCAAACTAGCTAGTTAGGAAGTCTACCCCTGACCCTGCCAAGTTTGTCAATGTGTGTGAGTTCCTGAAAGAATGTGGCTGTGTTGACATTGACACCTGTTCATGTGAACAGGCACGTGTACTACACCTACTTTATTACTATATCACTGTTGCAGATATCACTCACCATCAGAATTACCTTTGGACAGCTCCCTAACATGTAAGCTATGTGGTGCATGCAATAACTGGATAGACATGTGATAGCAATACATAGTCAGAGGTTTGAAACCCTGTACTGGTAGGTGTGTAACACAAACATGCTTAGGTCTTACTTTCCTACCCCCTCCCTGACTTACTTTGTCTCTGTCTGTCTCTCTCACTCCCTCTCTGGTGGATGTGAAGAAGTACACCTGCTTTGCAGCAGCTTGTGTTTTGTAAGTGATGCTCATGATCAGGTGATGGCCTCTGCATGAATTGCAGTCCCCCTCTAGCTGATTGCATGTGGAACAGTTGTGGTATCATTCCCATAGCCAATTGCATGGAAACACACTCCAATATCTAGGAACATCATGTTGGTGTTGGGCCTTTTCCTTCACTGTGAGCAGGACCTAAATATGGTGTTTGGCAAACAGCATCACAAATGGTATTTGGATTTACCTCTAACAACATACACTGAGGAAACAGGCCAACAGACAGGAGGGGGCTGTGCCAGACATGACTACAGAATGTAAGTGTTGCTCTTCTGCATTTAGAGTAATGTCGGTTTAACAGGGTGAGTGTGGATATGGCTGGTCTACATGATTTAATACCTGTCATGACAGTGTTATGTGTTTAAGGAAACTCCCATCTGTAGGGTTATCTGCAGACTGGGTAGTGTGTGGAACCTTTTGTTTCTTGTGTTACTCACAGAACACCTATCTGAGAACTGCAGAAGCATACTGTGAGGATTGCAGTCAGTACATGGTGGCAGCCATGACAGTTACTGATTTCATATCCCTCATAGGACATATGTCACAACAAATCCTGGTATGCCAGTAAATGTATGAGGTTATCACAGCAACATGTCAGTATTGAACCAGTGTTTGTAGCTCCAGGCACAAGTCTGTCAACCTTTGTACATATGTCATGCAGTAAGAGGTGCATATGTTCTGTACACCATTAATTACTGACATCATACCTAATAACAAGCCAGTCAGATATCAGACTGCTAGACATGTTATGTATAGTAGGGGTTGTTTCTGAGGACATAACTTGGGAATTCTGTGGTTGTGTGTACAGTACTGGGGTCTCTGTACTTATGATGATTGTCAACAATATGTGTATTGTGCATACGTAGCTTGGGCTGTGCACACACTGTGGTAGATTCCATTGTTCTTGGGACTGTTCTATCTGATATTACATGCTGCTCCAGTATATGGTACCCTATTGACTCACTTGTCTGTAGGGCCAGACACACACATGTCCCATACCACAGACAGGCATTAGACCACACTGTGCTATGACCCAGCGTATGTAGGATTAGTATGTGAGTGGCACATATGAGGATGGTGTTTATTAGGCAGTCCATATAGTGTCATATTAAGCTTGCTTACCATATGTGGCTGTGGTTGTGTTCACATTGGTTGTGGGTATGCACATTCTCACAGGTGTCTGTTACTCTGTGCTGTGACATGCTTGTAGAGCCTGCTATAATTGCAGGTACATGTGTATTCCCCCATACAAGATGCAGTCCAGCATTGTGGCAGTCTGCCTGTAGTTTTCACAGTGCTTTGTGACATGCCTAGCAGCCTAGTGTAATTACCCAGTGGTCTGTTATGTCCAGTTATTTGCAAGACATACTGCTGCCAGGCCACCATAACTGTTGTGTACTTCTGACAAAGCAGTGGGATTCTGTACAGATGTATGTCACTAACTACTGGGTAGTGTGTGACCATGTGACCTATGCATCACCAGGTATTATGTATCAGGACAGACTGGCGTGTGTGAATGCATAAACTGTGTGGACATATGTAGTCCAGTATTTACGTGATATACCCTTGTACATGGCTATTAAGATCCACATTGTGAGGCATGGTAAACATGTCTCGCATGAAGGGGATTTGTGTACACATCTGGACGACCACAGAGTGCCAGACTGGCCACATATATTGGTCATATCTCTGCTGCAATGCACAGTACATTACTGTGCTAGCAGTGTTACTACACTATGATGTCGTGAGACTGTCTGTCAGTAGCCAATGGCGCACATGTCAAAAGCAGATGTGACCTCCCACACACAACTTGTCTGTTAAGACAACCCCTTTTACAGTAGCAACAGTCTACATATATACCTACAATAGAAACATGACATCCCCTTGCACTAAGAGGTTGGGACTATTGGTGCTAAGGTAGTACTCCACTCTATGTTCTGGACATATGGTAAACATAAATGTGTATAATACACACACACATATATATATATATATATATATATATATATATATATATATATATATGTATATATATATATTCACATATACATCTCTACAAACATATATGGATATATGGATTCACTTCATAACACTGAAAGCTCAAAACATTGAAACGTCAAAATCTTGAAAACTCAAAACACTGAAAACACATATCATACATATACTGAGTTTAAACAACATAAATCATAGCACTTACCACCAAGTGTAAGCAGGGGGGCACTAAGTGCAATCTTGGAGTTGATATATTTAAGTAGCAGTGGGTGTGTGTGGAGCAGCCCGCCACATGGGGGTGCAGGGGGTCTTGCCCCCCAGCTTACACTTGGTGGCAAGTGCTATGATTTATGTTGTTTAAACTCAGTATATGTATATGTCTTTTCAGTGTTTTGGGTTTCAGTGTTTTGAGTTTTCAGTGTTTTGAAGTTTCAGTGTTTTGGTCTTCTATATTATGAAGTTTTCTCATTTTCAGTGTTTTGAGCTTTCAGTGTTATGAACTGAATCTATATACATATATATATATATATATATATATATATATATATATATATATATATACACACACATATAAACACTCAAATATATACATATACACAGCAATATATGTCTACACATTTACAGATATATAGATACATATGCACATATAGTTATGGACATCTACATATATATCAAAATAAATAGGTATATCTTATTAGATATGTATGCACATATAGTTATAGATATCTACATATATATCAAAATAAATAGGTATATCTGTACACATAGGATGTGCATATATGTATATACAAAGAGATCTACAAATAGCCATATATATGGTGCACAAGGTGTAGGCATGTATATTTATGAATATATATGTGTATGTACATGTAGACATATATTAACATATGTATATGTATATATCCATATTCCTGTCATGTGTAAACATCACGGTTGTGTATACTTTTCCAGATGTATCTCACTATATGTATCTGATATATTTATATTTAGATCTAACAACATATGTGATGCAACAGTAATATCAATAACAAGTACTACATAATTGTGGAAGTCAAAGCAATTGTTCAATACTATTCAATATGTGTAATGGCAGATATATTTGGAAAAATAACAAATGTTTTCACAGCTGTCATGCCGTAGTGGTTATTTGTTGTGACTATAGTGTACAGGGTCCTGGGTTCAATAGCTGCAAGGGCTGTTTATTTTGTTGCTGGGCAGAACAAGGGCTACCAGATACGGAGTGGTTAAGGGAGTTTTGAGTAGCTTTAAGCATGTTTTCACAGGTTTGCGTGAAGCTAAGCGGTGCTAAGCTACAGTTAAAAGTACAGGCACTTGCACCATGTAGGCTTTGCTTACCAGTGCGCAAATCTGTTTGGCTGTTAAATTGCAGCAATGCTGACCCCTGGTAAGCATGGCTCAGCCCTGGTAATCAGTGCTCACATCCCAGTCTAATAACATAGCAGGGTAATGACATATGAAATAAGTGTATGTAATGCCATGTACAATACAAGTGTCTATGTGCTGCCATTATAGTAGCAAGGGGTGTGAGTGTCATGTCTGGGACACACAAGTATATAACACCTGTACAGCACTGTTATCCATGTGAATGTTTCACATGCAAGGGTAGAACCCAGGTTACATGTTGTCACACTGGCATGTAGTGTATCCTGATGGTACTACTGTTGACAGTGCTTTCCTAGTCAAGAGTAGAGTGCTAAATGTAGTACTGACAACAACCACACCTGTAGGCATAGCAGGACTCTGAGGCCTCACTGTCGTGTTCCTGGTTTGTGAGTGGTGTCACAGTATATATCCCCTACTGGATAATGATCTTACATGTGGAATGTAACTGTAGACTACCATCTGTACAGCACATGTCAGTGAGGGCTTCCAACATGTAGTAATGGCATACATATTGTTGTCAAATGTCTGTCTGTTGACACATTCAGCCTACTGCATAGCTACTTGCCAAGCTGATGTCTGTCAGTCCCTGTAGAGATGTGCAGATGGCAGGTATTCCAGCTTGGATACATACAGGCAACCCATGCTTGACTGACACTGACATGACTGCCCAGCTGTGTTATAACTGGCACATATAGGAGATAACTCCCTGTATGCACCACATGCCATGGGTACCTCCACTACACTACCAAAGTCAACAGAACATGCTTGGGTACAGGTCACAATCACAGACATTAACCATGTGTGCTGTAAGAAATGTTTTATACATGTCAACTGGATCACCTCAGTGGCCATTTGCAAGAGGCACCCAGAGGATTGGCTAATGCATGTCACTCTCACCCTGAGGGTCACCACAGTGGTGTCTGTTGATAGATGGCCTGCTGGCACATGGCAGGTGGCATAATACCACTGTACACACATCCCCTACACTACACAGCTCTCCATAGACAATAGCCAGGTACACACCTATGACCACCTGCAGCAATGCACCCCAGAACTGACACATGTGTACATGTGCATTGCTGAGGATAGCAGTGTCTGTGTGTTAGTACACTTGTAGTTGGGAATACCATGAAGGCCTTCACAACCACTGCAACATCCATTGCCATAGTAAGATGTGACTGCTGCTATATTGGACATTACATGTACCCTGTTATCTCCTCTCACTAACGGCTACATGAGCCTTGCAGTACCAGCACAACAGTATTGTACAAATGGGTCAATTGGCATGGGATACCCATTGAGTTCTGGCAAGTGTGAGTATGTGTGCATGTCTGTATATCTCTAGGGTACAGCATTCCGAGGCCACATGCTTCTATTACAATATGCATTGCCACACAGTAGTACAGATAGTGTTTTTGCTGCCCATAGATGAGGCGTGACAATGCAACACCCTACTATGCCTGTGGCATGTGCATTAGATGCATATCCCTGTAGTACCACTGTTGGGGTATACAATGGGTTGTATCGTAGTCATGGGCAATGTGCGATGGTGGGTATGTCAGAATGTCATCATGGGTTCCAGTGAGTACAATATCCACTGTGGGATATGGGTGCTGTGTCTACTGTCATTACACCATAGTAAACTCGGTATATGTCCCATGTACCACTATATGGTGACCACTGTCACCATCAACCATACAGGTAACTGATACGACAATCCAGCCCAGTTATGCGTGTGCTGTGTGCAGCCTACCTGTAACACATTGGACACAGTGACAAGTTAGTTAGAGGTCTCTCGGATGTTTTTCTGCCTGTTATGTGTCTGTTAATGTGTATATGATGGTATGTCACACTATGTATTGTATATATACAACCATTACATCCCCCATTACCATACAGTACATATCTGGGGATGTTCTGCATGTAACATTTAACCTGGAACTCACACCCTAAATGCTGTGTGGTGTATGCAATGAAAGCCACACACTTCAGTAGCACTACATACCTAGGTAGGGGTCTAGTCCCAGTGTTGCCAAGTAAGAGTGTGCATGTATGTGGATGGGTCTACATCAGGTTGCTGATTATACATGTCCCAGCGGGTCACCTGTCCATGTAGCACAGTCAATAACTGTTATACAAACCTCTGACATGTGTTCAACTGTACCCTGGATATGCCACAGCCATGGTGCCACCACAGTGCCATACTCCTTGTGGAATATGACTGCAGACCATCCTCCTGCTGACTCATGTACACCTATGACACAAATGGATAACATTATGGAGACAGCTATAATGCATCATTGCTGGAGAGCTACACTACCTGACATGTATGCATTAAACATTACTCCTGACAACATGTTAAACTGTAGTACATTGGTACACTGTAGTACAGTCCCCATGTGCATCAGAACCATATTAGCCTGTCCCTGCATCAATGTTATGGATGACAGCAATGTGACACGGGTATTATCATATGCATAGGGTGTGTTGTTGGTTTGCCAGAGACCAAGGGTGGGCCATACGTTTGACACCATGTGTGTGGGTGACGGGTGTAATTAGTTGAACTGGGCATGGTGATGTGGTGTGTGTAGGTATGAGGTTGTCCTAGGTGTGTTCGTATAAGGTGTGGGTATGCATGCACACAGTTCTGCCATGTGGCTGCCCTATACAGGTGTTTTTTGGACAGCTGCAGACCATACCTGGCAGGGTGTGCAGTTCACCACCTCCGGCCATGGACACGCATACTGTGCCTGTCAGGGGTTCCATGGGCACTTCCAGGTACTGGCCTCAATGTGCTATTCTCCTCTGATGATGACAGATGTCTGCTCGAACCAGGTCCCTCCTGGGACTAGCCAGGGCCATGTGCACATGGCCTGCTGTGGTGTTGTAGGGACAGCCCCCCTGCAGTGCTGGGGATGGTACTACCACTATGGGAGTGCCTTGGTGTCCTAGCATGTCCACATTGACTGACAGCTGTTGGTGTTGCTGGCCTATGCCCACACAGTCATCACTGCACTCCCAACATATGTTCAAGCATGGACAAACCACAGTTGAGGCCCACCATCTCACTCAACCATCTATCCATGACCTCGGTATAATGACAGAGGGCACCAGACTGTTCATGGAAGTTGTCACTTGCAGATGTGACAGCAGCCCTCTGCAGCCTCTGGCCCCATCTGGTGTACAGTTCCATATATGCCTGTGCCCCTATGACAGTCTGAAACATGCACCTGGTAGTACAGTTGTGGTGCTTCTGCCAGGGGCATGATGACCAGTGGCCCTACCACAAGCACTCCAGTACATCTGCCTATGTGGTGCCCTGCCGGACATCCAGCTATACCTGCTGTGACCAGACACAGTAGGCATAGATACCACACTCTCCTGTGCACTGCCACCAACCGCCAACTGTCCCTCTGCTATGGCCACTGGTGATGGTATATGTATAGGCACCGTAACTGTGTGCAGGGTTGGGGTGGCTAAGAGGGGGATGTCAAACGATGGTGCAGTTTCAGACCCTGACAACCCTGCCTGTGCCTCAACAGTACTGTCATCATCTTTGGTGTCTGTATGGACACCAACATCACATTGCATGCAGGAGGGACCCTGATCCACCTCGCCACCTGTGGGGGAAAACAAGAAACACACTTTGAGACCTGTACAGCATTGCATAACAGTACACACACACACACACACACACACACACACACACACACACACACACACACACACACGTGTGCACATACGCACACACACACACACACACACACACATACACACATATACATGCACAGTCCACCTTAATGTCTACCTGTCCCTGATGTTACAGACAGTCCCATGTTTATTCATATACGTTCATCCTGCATCACACTTGGTAACATACATTCATTAATACCACTCATTAATGTATCATTTCTCCAAATGCTTAGACGAGTGATCACACCACAACACCTGTTACTCCATTACCTCCTTGACCTGGGTGGAGTAGGTTTTACATGGCCTCACGGCTGTCATCCAGTGTTCACCCTGTGTATGTCCAGGCATCATGAGCATGGCCACTATATGTTAGGGGCTACTACGTTCGCTCCATAATGTCATGCACTGGAGTGTCATGTGTAAGTATTGCTCAGTACATGCCAGATCTGCTTCTCAATCAACCTATCATGTGACAACTGTAATATATGGGTACACACCCTGGTGTTGTCTAGTAATTCCCCAATGCATCTGTAGTACTGCATACGTGGGTTGTCATTCACCTCTCTGCTGATTGCAATATTAAGGGTATACCTGGTGTCTACTTTACCTCCCAATGCATGTTTCATGCTACAGACATTATACTATCAGCTGTCCTTTGAGTACATATCAGACAAGTATACCCGGTGTCTCATGTGTCAGCCCATGTCCATGTACTGCACGATCCCAAAGGGATGTACTGCCATATGAAAACCCCATAATCACATATATATATATATATATATATGACATCTCACATATGCTTGATCTATAGTGCTGTATTAGGGGGTTCAATACAACCTCATTTCCCACTGCTGAAAACGTGGGTAGACACCCGTGGGATATCCTGCCTGAAAGACATAAAGATGGAAACAAGTCTGAGCAACTCATACAGCAAGGTTACCATAGTTATTAATAAACATCTCTGTCACCCCCCACCATATCAGCGACAACAAACTTTTCACACAATTTAATAGGTATGGCTACAGCTTACCTACCACTGGGACATATATTGTATTGTACCACACTTTGTACTATGTGTTTGTAGCCATGTTCTTTGTGTGGACACTATCATTGCTGGCCTGTTACAGACTATTTCACCAGCAAGACATTGGCAGGGCCACTATGGTTCCATATATGCATGTGGTATGCTTGCTATGGGATTGCTGCGCATGTGTCATTCTGTGTTATTGGGGATATCTATGCATGTTGTTGGACATGTTCCAGGATTGTGTAGGCTATTACTATCCACATATGGTATATAATAGTGACACAATAGCATGTTTAGGAAATAGTTGCCAGCAGAATCACCTCTCCCACCTCATCCGGCCATGTTACCAGGCCACATCACATGTGAGACCCACCCTGGGGCCTCCTCATCTACTGGTCCAGCACTAACATTATGTGGAACCACATCAGGGGATGTTGTCCCAGCCTCCTGGGGGCACACAGAAATGATCCTGTCGCCCGAGGTCAGGTCCAGGGTCTGTTCCATAGGGGGCTCCACAGACTCTGTGGGATGTGCTACAGCACCTTGAGGCACCTAGTACACATCCACAGGGTCCACATGCTCCTCCTGCTCAGCCTGTAGGCCAAGCACCTTCAGGGCCATGGACTGCTATTGTGAGTAGCAATGGGTGGGGGCCTTGTTGCCATTGTTTCCATATAGGGGGCCCATGGGGCTTCCACATTGCAGACCACACACACCATCCAGGGTGTTTATCCACCACATGTGTCATATACCACTCATGTAGGCTGACCTCTAGATCTACCAACTGAAACCACCTCCACAAATATACCTGCTATCCTTCCCCATATTCCCATTCCCTACTTCACAGACAAGGGCAATGTGGTCCCACCAAGGGGTTCAAATGTGACATACCCATCCATGTTGCACACACTTACATCTGCATATATCTATGTGTATTGCTATGTGTGTTATTCCCTCACATATAGCATGCAGCACTGTGGTGGTAATATAGGGGACATGTATTTACATACATATATGTGTGTGTGTGTGTTTGTATATATGTAGACATATGTATATATATATATATATATATATATATATATATATATATATATATATATATCTGTGTGTGTGTGTGTGTGTGTGTGTGTGTGTGTAGATATATATGTTTTATATATATATATATATATATATATATATATATATATATATATATATATATATATATATATATATGTGTCTACATATGGGTATCTGTATATCTGTAGACATACATGTATATATATATATATATATATATATATATATATATATATATATATATATATATATATATATACATGTCTATATATGGTCAGACATCAGGTCCATATTCTCTAAATCTCCTTCCTGCACAGCTGCACTGTTCTGCCTTGCTATGACACAGGCAGGTGCCACATATGGACACAGTCTAACATTAGGGGGTATATATAGTGCCAGATTGCAGGTAAGCCTATTACACACCAATGGCATTTCAGCATGCTACAATACATGTTAACCTGAGTGTCCTGCAAGTGGTGGGCTCTGGATCCCATGTGTCCATCACTATGGCATTACTTCCACCACCAGCTATTGGCCACAGTAATATACATCCTTTCTTTTACACAACACACATTATGTTGGCTTACATCTTGTCAGTCAGTGCTGCCCTGCACAGTTGACAGGTATGGACCACTACACAAAGGGACAGACTCTAATGTCCATAGCAGTTGTTCAGCTGAACATCATTACAACAGCAACACCTGATGGCACATATATATAATTCCGCATCATCTACCCCAGTATTATGGACCAAGTACTACAGTCAATTACATGCATATATACTTCACATACCTGTTGTGAGAATGAGATTTGTTGTGGATGGTGTCCTTGTAGGATGTTTTTTTTTTCTCCTTGGCTATGGCCTTAGCCTGCTTCCTTTGTTTCTGTTTTTGGTTTGGCTGTAGTTTTGGTTTTGGTTCTGGATCAGTTTTCTGTTTTCTCTTTCTCTCTCTCTCACTGTCTGTCTGTCTGTCTCTCTCTCTCTCTCCTGTAAATGGATTGAGCTGCTTGGAATAGATTGCAACATGGCTTTTGTAGGTGATGCACATGATCAGGTGATGGCCTCTGCACCAGTCTACATGCATTCAGCATGCTGTGTAGTACTTCCAATTACCACTGTCATGGCAACCCACTACTATAAATCCCTACATCATGAGGGTGTGGTCCCTTTACCTTTCCTGTATGGTGGACATCCTTCCTGTGTGTGGGCAGCAGTTTTAAAGACAGCAGTTATCAATACCTCTTACAAAAGAACTTGCACATTCAGGCCAGCTACATATTTGTATGAGGTTCCAGAACTACAAACAGAGTGTGAGTAGTGTTGTTGTATGCATTATATAGCACCAGTGTTAACAGGGTTTGTGTGTGCATACTAGTTTAACATGGACTGCAGTCTGTCTGCATAGCTCTCAACTGTATGCCTGTCTAATTGATGGCCAGAGGTGTGCCTGTTATGTTTTGCCTGTCCACCACACAGGTCTTGTGTCAGATATATCACTGGCAGTGTGTGTGTTAAGTGCTATCAGTACGTGGCTACATCCGTTTGTCTTTCTGATTTCATATTCCTGACTATGGGTATGTTGCAGACTATCCTGTAACACCAGAAACTTGCTTAGTTTATGACAAAACTATTTCAGCCTCTGTCCTCCACCTACATACCAGGCTTTGTGCATATGACATGCTGTCAGGGGTTGTTATGTAGTAGCCTGTGAGTATGTCATGCTGCCATTCCTGCCATCATTCTACTGCTCTTGTAGCCCCCACACATATTTTGGGATTGGGTCCATATATGTGTGGGCTTCATCTGCAAAATACATGTGTGCCCTTATGCAGTCCAGAGGTCAATGTATGTAGCAGTGGTATATGCCCCTGTATCTCAGTCTATGGGGGGATTCACCATAACTAACCTAGGCTGTTGCAACATGTGGGGGCATCAGGGGTAAGCTGCCTTAAGGTATCTGGATGTACATTACCATACAATTCACCTAGGGTAAATGTAGGCCTACTACTTCCTGCCATACAGACTGTTCTGTTTGTCAGTGTGATTGTGATGGTTTCAGTTCTGCCTTGTTATGTAACAGATACATCCCATTGTGTCAACTGATGTCTTTACCCCCTAGGGATTGTGTACAGAGTGTAGATAGAGGCTGCTGGACTATACATCTGCATTACTCACTGTTGATTGATTGTTATCCTGTGACCCAGTCTGTCTTTACTGTTGTACTACTTGAAGGCCTTGGCCTGGACAGCAACATATGTCATGCTTTCTGGAATACTATATTAATTGATCTGTTTGAGAGTTGCATTAGTCTGTTTATATGTATTTCAGAGTCTAAACAGCTATATGACATGGCATATGCAACTGTAATAGTACACAAATAAAGCTTTCTCATGTATGGAAACCTGTGTGTGGTGTTATATCCTTTGACCTCTCTGTTGGTATATGTTTCAGGCAACAATTGTCTTTTGTATGAGTGACTCATACAGTGTCCAGTTGGTAAGGTGGCAACTGTAGGCAAACTGGCTGTTCTGTATGGTGTGCACCTTCTAAATATGTATCGTCCTATACATATCTCTCCGTGTGTATGTGTAGTTACATATATATCTATATATATATATATATGTATCTACATATATGTGTGTGTGTATATGTATCTTAGGAATGTTTATTGCTTCCACATTGTACATTCCCTATGGTAGCCAGACTGTACTGCATGATATGTTATTGATACCAGCCTGACATCATACAGGTGGGATGGATTACTGATAACATTTTGTGCCCATGTTGTGTCGGGTCCTGGTTATGGGACTTGCAACAGTTGGTATTGTATTGCAGAGCAGACCTGTTTGGCTATGGGGGGAGTAATATCAATACGTACAAGACATATGTAGCTTGGGCCCCCTCACCCCCATTAACAGTGCCTGTGGTCATATATGTATTTGTTATGTTCCCTTTTATATCTATAGCTATAGTTCTGTATATACATATATATATATATATATATATATATATATATATATATATATATATATATATATATATATATATGTTGCTCTCTCTCTCTCCATATATATATATATATTTATATATATATGTAGATGTAGACATATATATCTATAGATGTATATATATATATATATATATATATATATATATATATATATATATATATATATATATATATATATATATATATATATATATATATATATATATAGATATATATACATATATATATATATATATATATATATATATATATGTATATATATATATATATATGTATATATGTAGATATTTATACATATATATATATATATATATATATATATATATATTTTTTTTTTTTTTTTTTAGATATAAATATATATATACACACACACACACACACACATACATCTACATGTTTAAATACATTTCCTGTACTGTTGAATGCCTGTGCTGGATGATATATTTGTAAAAACATCAGGGTTATGTATATGTGACATGGCTTAGTGGCAAATCACTTTGGCTATGGTGTACAGAGTCCTGGGCTCAAGTCTTGCAGAGACTGTTTATTTTGTTGCTCGGCAGAACAAGGGCTGCTGGATACAGAGTGATTAAGGCACCTTTAAGCAGTTGTAGGTGGGTTTATGTGGGTTTGTGCAGAGATAAGCACTGCTAACTTCTGGTTACAGTTTCTTTTACTCAGCTTTTAAATTGCTTAGCCTGTGTAGGCATTGCTTACCCCCACACAAACATGCTTAAACCCGCTTACTGCTGCTTAAAGTGCTTACTCCCGCTTACCCCCGCGCTAATTTCTTTAAAAGAAATGAAAAAGCATTGATAGGAAAGTGGTGAAAAAAGGGGCACAAAGAGGGAAAGACAGTAGGGAAAATAGCTAGGGATGTGCAGGAAGGGTTTAGGGAAGGTCCATAGCTGCCCATTTCTTCTGCAGCAACAGCTGTGCATATACACTGAATTTGGAGATAGATTTGGACACTTATACCCCTGTGAGAAGGGTGAGGACAACAATATTTTGTTAAGCCAATTAGACCAGATTACATGTGTTCAGTGAACATGTGTGCGAAATGGATAGCTATGTATGGGGTGAGATTTTTTTTTTGGGAACAGATTGCCCGCTTTGTTTTTTTCAGGTGAGAGTGGGATGTTGGGGAGGGATAGCAGGTCTGTTTGGGGAGGTAGGTTGGGTAGGTTAACAGTCAAGACAAACAAGACCCATACAGGGTGGTATATGACACATGTGGGGGGTAAACATCTTGATGGCGAGGGGTGTTGGAAAATTGGAAGCCCATGAGCCCCCTAGTGGAAACAGTGTGACTGTGGACTCCAACCATGGGCAGTCACCACTGCACCTTTACAGCCCTGAAGGTGGCTGTGTTGGGGGCTGAATAGGAGAGCCAGGCCGACCCTCTAGTCATGACACACTGTTCTCAAGCTGGTGTAGCAGATTTCTGACCTCCCTGCAGAGCTCGCTATGCACCATGACCCAGACCTGGTGATGGGTGACAGGTTCCTATCCGCGCCCGCTCCCAGGGGGGCGAGCCCCATCCCCTGAGGTGATTCCACCCAAAGGTGGTGCAGGACCAATGGATGAGGAGGTTGTGAGTTTGGACCCAGATGTGCTGCTGCCCCTTGCCACGGCCAGCTGAGGTGGGAGAGGTTGGTCTGCCAGGATCCGCATTCTCATACGTGCTATGCTGTTTAAGTTTTATCAACATATGTGGGTTAATAATAGTCAACACATTCCAGGATTAGGTACAACAGCATGCATAGATATTCCCATTAACCTAAACACCAGATATGGAACAGCTGCATAACAAACAAAACACATGCATATATGGGACCACAGTGATAATTACAACAGCATGCAGGTACATTGATGGCAGCATGCCACCAATGTGGGAGTATTTCAACACAGCACATGCATAGAAACAGATTTAAATAATTATCAAACAATAGGACATATGTCCCAACATTAGATTTAAGTCAGCACATACTAATTGAGTTGTGTATTTAGTTTATTGTTGCAGATATGGTGGAGTGGTGGAGAAATATGTCAATTAACAACTAGTATATTCCTATAGTTTGCATTACTTTCCTAGTAAGTGCTGTTATCTGTACCTTACAAGTATAAGTACACTACCCTATTGCCTTAGTTTGGACAGTGGTATGGCTGTCGACAACTATATACATGAACTGGTTTTACCTGCAGTATACACCTCTTACCTGGTATACCTGTGGAGGTATTGTTATTTAACACTACCTAACTGTTTCTACACATACTCCCAGATTCCAGGTTATGTTATGCACATACCTGTCCATCTCTTTTTCCATACACTCTAGGCATGTCTTCACCACATGCAGGTGAACCGGGGCATATTCCCACTATTGCACTCTTAAACCTTTAGTGACTTGTACAATGACAGGTTTGTTTTATTTGACATTTTCCAAATATGTACAGGTCTGACAGTCAGTTATATGACATGACATGCTGCCTACTTGTCAGAAATTGGCACATTGATATGGCAGGGGGAAGGGTAACAGCCAGCAGATATGGGCCAAATAACTGGACATTCTGGACATTTCTGTACACTTGTGAGGTATGATTCTGCATACAGCTTACTACCACCCCCCAGATTCGAACCATGGCTGTGACTTCTAAAATTAAGACACTGTCCATCACAGTTGAATGTGCTGTATAGGTATTGCTGCATATTTCTTGTCTGATTTCTGTCTATAATTCTCCTGTGGTTTTACATTCTGACCTTGTAATTACAATACTCTTATACAGGATTTCCTAGACGGTTGTATTATGTAGTACAGTGTGGATGACAGTGATGAGTAATACCTTATTATTCTGAGCAACTGCAACACTAACAATGCCATACAATACCAGAGTAAACAGTACCAGTACAGGATATCAATCTTTTATGTATAGGCACAGTGTTCATATCTGACAGACCTGTGGGAGCAATGTTTGTTAGCACTACCTGCATGTTGCCACACAAATTACCAGTTTCCACATTAGTATTATGCACATACGTCTCACTCTGTTACTGTACACACTCTTGTCACAGCTTGACAACATGGGGGTGGAGATGGGACATACTTGGCTACTTACTCTCATAACATTTTGGGGGGTTGCTAGAGTGACAGGTTTGTTGTTATAGATGTCTGACAATCAGTTGTATGTCTTGTTTGCTGCCTGATGATGATCTGGGATCATCCCACTGGTTTGCCAGGGGAACAGGGTGACAGGCAGCAGCTATAGGCCGATTTACTGGATATTCTGGACATTTCTGTACACTTGTGGGGTATGATTATGTATAGAGCCCACTACCACTCACAGAATTGGAACCATGGCTGTGTGTGCAAGAAATACAACAGTTTACATCGCAGTTGAGTGCGCTATTTTGATTTTGTTGTTTGCCATTTCAGTGTTTTCTGTCTAAGTCTCTCTGAGTTGTACCATTTGACCTCTTGGAATTACAACAGTCATATACAGTCATTCTTACAAAATTTGCTTATGTAGCACAGTGTGGGTAACAGTGCTGACTACAACAGTACTATTAAATGATTGCAACTCTACATTATCATATGATACCAGAGTAAACACATGCAGTCCAGCAGTTAAACCTTTATTGCCATGCTATTATGCTTTTATTTACATACAACTTATATGAGACTCTTCCTGCCCTATTCTCTGGTGTATGCAGTACATTCCTTAAACAATACAGGTTTTATATGGGCAATTAACCTTACTACTAATTTTAGATTTATTTCCTATGACAATACATGCAAGAATATTACTAACCTGCCTCACATTGCAACTGCTCCAATCTACAGCCTTGGGCCTCCTGGTTCATTGCCCGCTCACTTGCCGCTGTGAAAGACATAAGAGGAATATTTAGCCATACCTACCCATAATATACATGAGCTGGCAATTATTAAACAAGTAGTGGACTGATACACACGGCTGGGACTTCCCCTGTCATCCTAGCCTCTTGGATCCACTGATCCAAAAGATCCCCTTTCGCCACTTCAGGTCAGCATAGTGATGCCTGACCTGCTCACCAGTTCGGGGTATGCCAGTGGCACTGGTGAGGTCATGGGCAACATAGTCCCAGGCTTCCACTTTGTATTGGGATCCCTGGTACTGGCCATGCAGGAGTCTCTTGCCATGGTCTTTCACAAGGAGTCCTGCCATGACTCTGGACTCCTGGATGCCCCAGCGCTGCACGCGAAAGTGTGCACCCTCTCCCATTCCAGACATAGTGTCTACAAGGGGAAGCTACAACCAGTTATGAGATGTATTCCCACTTTTTAGGTTTAAATAGGCCGGGTTTCCCACAATTTGCTGTGATTAGATGGTTTTGAAAAGGCTAAGCTATGGGCAAACCTGCTTACCTAAGGTTGGCATTGCTTAAAGGGGTATACCAATGGGCAGATTGAGTTAGCTGGCCTTCACATTGCTTACACCTACTGAGTTGGGCTGTGCATTGCTTAATATTTAAGTTGCATTATATTTGCATTGTGGCATTGATTTATTAATCATAACATGCTATATATGTGTTTGATATCCATGATTCATGTGTACGTACACTGTATGGGGTCCTTGTGTTCATTAAGGGATTTCAACACTTTATTACAATGACATCTCTCATCTGGGCTTAATGCAGTACTCCATTTCACATATTTATGTCCTGTAGTCGGTTATACAATATAAAACTGTATATAGATTCCTTTCACATGTTCAGTTTGTATTTCCTATGGTGAGGATCTGTTTGCTGATACCTCAATCTTATGTACTGCTGTGATGGCTTAGTGGTTAACTACTGTGACTATAGTGTACAGGGTTCCAGACCTGCAAAGGCTGTTTATTTTGTTTCTGGCCAGAATAGCGGCTGATGCATACAGAGTGCTTAAGGCACTTTTAAGCAATAGTAAGCAAGTTTGCACGGGCTTGCATGAAGGTTAGCAAGGCTACCCTCCAGTTAAACAAACTCAGAAGAAAGAAACTCAAGCAAATAATCCAAAACAGGAATCCAGGCACCTGAAAGCTGGAAATAATCCAATAATCCAAGTTATAGTTTAGGAAGAATCAACAATCGAGGAAACAAACACGGAGGAGGAGATAATTTTCCCAGTGGACACGACCAATAGTACAAACGGTAGTGGAGGGGTCACCATTTATACCAACAAAAAAGGTGACTTTAAAACCTATAACTTTATCACAAAACATGTGAAACCAGAATTAATAGATGTGTTAGTCCATGGGCTTTCCTTTGTACCCACGAAAAGAGCGGATATTTCCAGGACTCTTATTGACTTGAAAGTATATTTACGTAAATTAAATTTGCACCTTTTGTTGGGTAATAATTCTTTGACTAGAAGTGAATATAGAATTTCTAGCTTGTTTAACCCCCCATTGCATGCGATCTTAGGGATCTTCAAGAAACTATGTGAAATGGACTTCAGGAACGTTTTGGTTAGAACAAGTTATAAACAACATGAATTTAACCTACATCCCTCTCAAATACAAGATCTAAGTGAATTGAAACTGTTTAATATACATGTGATGCTACCCGATAAGGGTGGGGGTCTAATTTTCATGGAGGAAAGCGATTACATCCTGAGGATGCTAACTATGTTAGACAGTGAAGCATATGAAAATGTTTCTGTAAATGGAGTAAATAAGGCCTTCTTGAAAAATAGGAACACCATTAATGACATGTTCCTGAAAGGCAAGATTAGTCTTGACACTAGTAACTATTTAACAATGGCTGCCCCTTTGACACCTGTATTATTTCAATCCACCTTTAAACCCCACTATCAAATCTTTCGAACAGTTCTATGAGCTAGATATTCGCAATTTAGCTATGTATAAAAATAAAGGGTTTTACAACACTAACAAAGACTCACTGGTAGAAAAGGACTGTTTGAACTTTATTAAAATGAATGAAATTAGAATATGTAAACCTGACAAAGGGGGTGGCGCTGTTATATTTGACAACGCAGATTATTCATCTAGAATGTATAATGTGTTAAATTCCCCTTCTTACAATAGTGCATATAGGTTAATCAGGAATGTTATAGAAGATCTATACTTAGAAGGTAGAATCACCCAAGCTGTGTACAACTTTATGTCCATTTCTCATCCAAGAGTTCCTTGCCTTTTTGGAATTCCCAAAATCCACAAAAATGTGGCTAACCCACCAATGCGCCCTTTAGTGGATAGCAGAGGTTCCTTATCTTATGCGTGTGCCAAGGTCGTAGATTTTATTCTACAAAAATATCTGGCCAGTATTAAACAAATTTGCAAGGACTCTTGGACTTTTTTGAGTAACATTAATGAGATAAAGTACAATCCAGGTTACAATTTCTTGACAATAGATGTCAAGGATCTATATATGTGTATCCCTCACAATATAGCAACTGAGTGGTGCAACGAGGTCCTTAAACTGCAAGGTTGTCCTCATGATGAATGTTTATTGGTTGAGAAACTTTTAAGCACCATTCTTGCAAACAACTTTTTTATGTTTGAAGGGGAACTTTTTTTGCAAAAAATAGGTATTGCCATGGGGTCCCCGTGTGGGGCCAGCGTGGCGAACATGGTCATGGCCTATTGGGAACACCTTTATGTTTTGCAAAATTGTGTTTTCAAAGAGAATATTGTATTTTATACACATTTCCTTGACGACATTTTTATTTTACTAAAAGGTGATGCCGTAACTGGTAACAGCTTGGTTGACTACTTAAACTCATCTACTAATTTTCTAAAATTCACACATACATTTGATTGTAAGTCTATAGCGTATCTGGATATTTTATTATCTAAGGACGACTCTGTTGGTATGTATACAGCTAAAATTCACAGGAAAAGTACCTACTGTAATTCTATGCTTCATTATTTTAGCTGTCATCCACGTCACCAAAAACGTGCCATCATTAAAGGGCAGTTGGTACGTGCGGCCCGGATGATTACAGTTGATAGTGAATTTTCAAATGAATGTGAATATATGAAAAATATGTTTTTAGCACGTGGGTATCCTGAATCCCTGGTCAATGAAATTATCGACGAAGTGTCGTTGAAACGTCAGTCTTTATTTTACACCCCTCTTTTAAAAAGTAATGTGACCACATTTAACACTTCAAGTCAATCATCCGACTCACCACTTAATTTAACACTTACTGGCACACAAGTACAACAGTACAACTAGACTCTGAACTACCTTTGTCTTTTATAACAACTTACAGTTTAGATAGTGCCAGGTGTTTCAAGATTTTGTTGAAAAACTGGGTACTTTTCAGAAGTGACCAACATGTTCTAAGTAGTGTAGGTTGTGCTCCGACAGTAATATACAGGAGGGGTAGGAACCTTAAAGACTACTGTGAATCTAAGAATACAACAGTGAAAACTCCTGGCATGTATAAATGCCAGTCTTGTAATTATTGTTCATTTATGTTAGAATCTAACAGGTTTAGTGTGAATGAGTTACACTTCACACTAAAATGGAGGAACAATTGTAACTCAAGTTTCGTTGTCTACCTCGCAGTATGCCAGTTTTGTCCCGCATTTTATGTAGGCAAAACTGAGAGGAAACTTCATAGTCGTGTATATGAACATCTATACGCAATTAGGAAAGGTAACACGGTAAACACATTGGCTAAACATGTGGCCCAATGCCCTAATCATAGATTTAAGTTTTTAGTCATAGACCAGGTCCAAAGAGATGTTAGGGGTGGCCCTGTTGCCTTGAAACTTGAAGAGTTGGAATTAGGCTGGCAAATTAGACTTAATGCATATAGCTTGCCAGGTTTAAATGAAGGTTGCGTTATTAGTAGTATTTTAAAATTGAGAAGTTTAAAACGTTGAAGATTTTTTGTCTAACCATTTATATGCTTTTTTTACACATTTTATGTATACTACATATATATTTTTCTTTTGGTTTTATGTAAACAAGATAGGAGTGGTTTTCAAAATTTACACTAAGTTTGTATTGTGATATACTTAGTGTAAAAGGAGGTGTTGTGCATTTCACTATTTTATTTTAAATTATGTTTTATTGTTTTTTTCTACTGTTTCAATACTGACTTGATACTGTTTCTTTAAATTAGGAGTTGTAATTGATTGTAACTTGATTGGGTGGACATGTGTATTTAAATGCTTTGTACTGAGTTTTAAACTGTCTGATGAAGTTTATGTTTGTATCATAAACGAAAAGCGCTTCACTACTAATTTGTGTGTGCCTCTTCATTCTGCTCTTTGGAATTATCAGTTTGTGGTTTCTCGTTTTCAGTTCGTTTACTTGTGTGTTTTACTCCACTGCAGCAGTTATGGAAGAACTTGGTACACCGTTTGATGTTACTCCTGCTATTTTACAAGAAAATTCTACGATTAATGAACTAATACCTCCTAATGTCTCATCATCTCCTAATGTGCCACTTGGGTTGCCTAACCACAACCCTAATCCTAATTTCAACCTCGAGTGTGTTTTACAACGGATGGACCAGTTCTTGAGTCGGCTTGACTCGTTAGAATGCCGGTTTGACATTGGCAACATTCCACTTCCGCCTTTGGGGCGTGATGGCGAGAACAACGCCAGTACTGTTGAAAGTGTATCTACTAACGGTCCGGTTATCAACGGCCCACTTCCTCTCTTGTCCGGAGGTCAGAGGATGACTTCTAATTCCGACCTCCATAACAGTATACCATGCGGTCAAAGAATTAACCTTACAGCACCGGTTCCGGGTATTGCTCCCAGTCAAGGTTCGTCAAATACTGTAACACTCTTGTCTAACTCGTACGGACAAGCTCAAGGAACTACTTTGTTTGTTGCTGTTTCGGGTCACCAGCCAAACACGAATACCGCCAACAGTAGTACCAACTTGGTCGGATTACCAGGGGACGGTGTGGTTCCTAATACTGGGGCTGTCTTTAATAACACATCTTCTGCAGGTAATTGCTTTGACTTTAATACATGGCTTAAGAACAATGCATTTTTTGGCTCTGACAATAACTTGCAAAGGTCTTTTAATCAAGATTTACCTGTTTGCGACATTTCAAGTAAATTAAAAGAAATGGATAAACTGTTGGTTAAATTAAAAAAGTACCAACTAGAAGTTGCATACTTTACTGAATGTATCAACAGTAAAATAGTACCTAAAGGCCTAAGACGCTGGCAGTACCCCACTGGATTAATAGCTAATTCTGGATTCCATCTGGACATTGTTTCTCTATTTGACCGGCAGGGTCTTGAATTACTTAATTTAATGCGCAAACACTATCTTTTGTTTATAGATGAGTTGTCAGCACAGGTTTGTGAACTTGATAAAGAAATTAATTTGGACAATGACTTTGTGAGGTATCGGTTTGAATATAACCGTACCTTTACTAGTATTGATACCTATCTGGATAAATTGAAGGCAAATAAACTGAAGAAACTTAATAGGGACATTAAAGCCTACAAAGAAGGCTTAGCTTATCCTAAGCCTTCCCCAGCCCAAACATGGCAAAATGTGGCACAACCAGTAAATTCTGGGCAAGGGAACAATAACAACGCTCTTACTGATTGTGACCAGTATGATACTGGTTCGTTTAATAATAGATCTACACAAGAACCTGTAACACAGCAAGCTCCTCACAATAAAGACCCAGTTCAACAAACTCAACAACAGGGCCATTACAATTTAAGATCAAATAATTCTAATTTTTTAGGGGCACGTCAAAAACAACCAGCAGCTTCTACGAACCAGAGGAAGAGACACAAGTAATGGTTAAGGATGTTCCTTGCCATATTTACAGTTCTAACAACTCTTTGGACAATAGTATTTCAGATGGACTATTAGAATGTTGTAATTCATCTAACATAGTAATATCCAACGACTACCTTCCTACTGACGTGGTTATTTCTGACAACACTTTCACTGGGTCTTCCAGTGTAGGTTCACCTTCTATTGTATACAACAGCAGTGGTGATTTCACAGTTTATAATTTTTCGGTAGTGGAAGTTTCTCCTGACTTGGTAAATCTACTGTCTAAAGGTCAGACTTATGTTCCACCACGTAGAATGAATTTAGTTAACACCATTATAGATCTAAAACTGTATACCAGGAAACTTAACTTAAACTTGTTAATGGGAGAAGTTTGTGGTAACACAGCGGATGATTTCAGAATTCCTAGTACTTTCAATCCACCTTTAAACCCCACTATCAAATCTTTCGAACAGTTCTGTGAGCTAGATATTCGCAATTTAGCTATGTATAAAAATAAAGGGTTTTACAACACTAACAAAGACTCACTGGTAGAAAAGGACTGTTTGAACTTTATTAAAATGAATGAAATTAGAATATGTAAACCTGACAAAGGGGGTGGCGCTGTTATATTTGACAACGCAGATTATTCATCTAGAATGTATAATGTGTTAAATTCCCCTTCTTACACCACGAGTTCTATTTCAGAACTTAATAGTGCATATAGGTTAATCAGGAATGTTATAGAAGATCTATACTTAGAAGGTAGAATCACCCAAGCTGTGTACAACTTTATGTCCATTTCTCATCCAAGAGTTCCTTGCCTTTTTGGAATTCCCAAAATCCACAAAAATGTGGCTAACCCACCAATGCGCCCTTTAGTGGATAGCAGAGGTTCCTTATCTTATGCGTGTGCCAAGGTCGTAGATTTTATTCTACAAAAATATCTGGCCAGTATTAAACAAATTTGCAAGGACTCTTGGACTTTTTTGAGTAACATTAATGAGATAAAGTACAATCCAGGTTACAATTTCTTGACAATAGATGTCAAGGATCTATATACGTGCATCCGTCACAATATAGCAACTGAGTGGTGCAACGAGGTCCTTAAACTGCAAGGTTGTCCTCATGATGAATGTTTATTGGTTGAGGAACTTTTAAGCACCATTCTTGCAAACAACTTTTTTATGTTTGAAGGGGAACTTTTTTTGCAAAAAATAGGTATTGCCATGGGGTCCCCGTGTGGGGCCAGCGTGGCGAACATGGTCATGGCCTATTGGGAACACCTTTATGTTTTGCAAAATTGTGTTTTCAAAGAGAATATTGTATTTTATACACGTTTCCTTGACGACATTTTTATTTTACTAAAAGGTGATGCCGTAACTGGTAACAGCTTGGTTGACTACTTAAACTCATCTACTAATTTTCTAAAATTCACACATACATTTGATTGTAAGTCTATAGCGTATCTGGATATTTTATTATCTAAGGACGACTCTGTTGGTATGTATACAGCTAAAATTCACAGGAAAAGTACCTACTGTAATTCTATGCTTCATTATTCTAGCTGTCATCCACGTCACCAAAAACGTGCCATCATTAAAGGGCAGTTGGTACGTGCGGCCCGGATGATTACAGTTGATAGTGAATTTTCAAATGAATGTGAATATATGAAAAATATGTTTTTAGCACGTGGGTATCCTGAATCCCTGGTCAATGAAATTATCGACGAAGTGTCGTTGAAACGTCAGTCTTTATTTTACACCCCTCTTTTAAAAAGTAATGTGACCACATTTAACACTTCAAGTCAATCATCCGACTCACCACTTAATTTAACACTTACTGGCACACAAGTACAACAGTACAACTAGACTCTGAACTACCTTTGTCTTTTATAACAACTTACAGTTTAGATAGTGCCAGGTGTTTCAAGATTTTGTTGAAAAACTGGGTACTTTTCAGAAGTGACCAACATGTTCTAAGTAGTGTAGGTTGTGCTCCGACAGTAATATACAGGAGGGGTAGGAACCTTAAAGACTACTGTGAATCTAAGAATACAACAGTGAAAACTCCTGGCATGTATAAATGCCAGTCTTGTAATTATTGTTCATTTATGTTAGAATCTAACAGGTTTAGTGTGAATGAGTTACACTTCACACTAAAATGGAGGAACAATTGTAACTCAAGTTTCGTTGTCTACCTCGCAGTATGCCAGTTTTGTCCCGCATTTTATGTAGGCAAAACTGAGAGGAAACTTCGTAGTCGTGTATATGAACATCTATACGCAATTAGGAAAGGTAACATGGTAAACGCATTGGCTAAACATGTGGCCCAATGCCCTAATCATAGATTTAAGTTTTTAGTCATAGACCAGGTCCAAAGAGATGTTAGGGGTGGCCCTGTTGCCTTGAAACTTGAAGAGTTGGAATTAGGCTGGCAAATTAGACTTAATGCATATAGCTTGCCAGGTTTAAATGAAGGTTGCGTTATTAGTAGTATTTTAAAATTGAGAAGTTTAAAACGTTGAAGATTTTTTGTCTAACCATTTATATGCTTTTTTTACACATTTTATGTATACTACATATATATTTTTCTTTTGGTTTTATGTAAACAAGATAGGAGTGGTTTTCAAAATTTACACTAAGTTTGTACTATGATATACTTAGTGTAAAAGGAGGTGTTGTGCATTTCACTATTTTATTTTAAATTATGTTTTATTGTTTTTTTCTACTGTTTCAATACTGACTTGATACTGTTTCTTTAAATTAGGAGTTGTAATTGATTGTAACTTGATTGGGTGGACATGTGTATTTAAATGCTTTGTACTAAGTTTTAAAATGTCTGATGAAGTTTATGTTTGTATCATAAACGAAAAGCGCTTCACTACTAATTTGTGTGTGCCTCTTCATTCTGCTCTTTGGAATTTACTGTGACTATAGTGTACAGGGTTCCAGACCTGCAAAGGCTGTTTATTTTGCTTCTGGCCAGAATAGCGGCTGATGCATACAGAGTGCTTAAGGCACTTTTAAGCAATAGTAAGCAAGTTTGCACGGGCTTGCATGAAGGTTAGCAAGGCTACCCTCCAGTTAAACAAACTCAGAAGAAAGAAACTCAAGCAAATAATCCAAAACAGGAATCCAGGCACCTCAAAGCTGGAAATAATCCAATAATCCAAGTTATAGTTTAGGAAGAATCAACAATCGAGGAAACAAACACGGAGGAGGAGATAATTTTCCCAGTGGACACGACCAATAGTACAAATGGTAGTGGAGGGGTCACCATTTATACCAACAAAGAAGGTGACTTTAAAACCTATAACTTTATCACAAAACATGTGAAACCAGAATTAATAGATGTGTTAGTCCATGGGCTTTCCTTTGTACCCACGAAAAGAGCGGATATTTCCAGGACTCTTATTGACTTGAAAGTATATTTACGTAAATTAAATTTGCACCTTTTGTTGGGTAATAATTCTTTGACTAGAAGTGAATATAGAATTTCTAGCTTGTTTAACCCCCCATTGCATGCGATCTTAGGGATCTTCAAGAAACTATGTGAAATGGACTTCAGGAACGTTTTGGTTAGAACAAGTTATAAACAACATGAATTTAACCTACATCCCTCTCAAATACAAGATCTAAGTGAATTGAAACTGTTTAATATACATGTGATGCTACCCAATAAGGGTGGGGGTCTAATTTTCATGGAGGAAAGCGATTACATCCTGAGGATGCTAACTATGTTAGACAGTGAAGCATATGAAAATGTTTCTGTAAATGGAGTAAATAAGGCGTTCTTGAAAAATAGGAACACCATTAATGACATGTTCCTGAAAGGCAAGATTAGTCTTGACACTAGTAACTATTTAACAATGGCTGCCCCTTTGACACCTGTATTATTTGGCATCCCAAAAATCCATAAAAAATTAGAAGACCTCCCCCACCCCCACCCCACTGAGACCCAGAGTGGATGGTAGAAACAGCATCACATATGCCTGTGCTAAACTGGTGGATGAAATGCTAAAGAAATATCTTGCCACCGAATCTCAAATTTGCAAGGATTCTTAAGGTTTTTTACAGGCATTGAATGAAGTTGAGTATAATTCAGAATTTGGTTTCCTGATGATAGACGTCAAGGACCTATATACTGCAATACCACAAGCTTTAGGTATTAGTTGGGTGAGAGAATCCTTGATGGAGAAAGGTGTTGATGGGGACAAAATGAACCTAATAGAGGACCTATTAGAACTAATTTTGGAAAATATTTTTTTTCTATTTAACAAGGATTATTATTTGTAGAAAAGCGGGGTAACTATACGTTCACCCTGTGTTGGCAGCTTTGCAAGTACTGTCATGGCCTTCTGGGAAAATAAATTTTTGTTTCCCAATGATACATTCAGGAACAATGTTAGACGGTATACATGGTTTGTGGATGACATGTTTCTATTAATAAAAGGTAATTTAGAAACAGTGAACCAATTGTTAGACGTGATGTCAAACATGACATCCTTTCTATAATTTACATTCAATTTCAGTGAACATGAAATGGCCTATCTAGATATGAAACTGAACAAGGATAATGTAAATAATAGATATGTAGCCCACATACACAGAAAATCTACATATGCTAATGATTTTCTTGAGAAATATTTTTCTTAAGCAGGGTTATCCACCTAGTTTTTTGGATGATATCATGGTTGAAGTGGAAAGGAAGAGAATGACAGGCCATTTTAAACCCATTTTAAATAGGGACATATTGGAATGTAATGGGGAGATGGTGAGTACCATAATGGACATGAATCCTAGGATAGAAAATTAATTTAATGTTACTTTTATAACAACTTTTTCTAGGGATGCGGGTGCCCCCAGAAACTGCTTTTGTGGCAATTAAGGCTCAATGCGCACTCATATCCTTGGCTAAATGACTATTGCTCCTTGAAGTGTATCTTAAAATTAAAGTCACTTATAAGCTAAATATGGAATAAGAACACCAAAATGTATGGTGTTTATTCATGTTTGTATGTTAACATAATATATTTACACACATGCACACACACACACACACATATATATATATATATATTTTTTTTTTTTACATCACATAAGAATAATAATATGTTTGTGAATGAATCATGTGACTTTTGGTCATATGACTTGATAATCACATGATTTTTTTGGGTGGGTTTGAGATGTCATGAATCAGGAAATGTATTTAAATGTTCTTTTGAATGCCTTTTATTTGTCTGAAGAAGTTCATTTTATTTATGTGAAAGAAAGTGCTCACATTAAAAGGTTTTTAAACTATAACTTGGATTATTGGATTATTTCCAGCTTCGAGGTGCCTGGATTCCTGTTTTGGATTATTTGCTAACCTCCAGTTAAGTATGGATACAGCAAGTTAGCTTCATTATTTCTTAACCAGTGTGTGCATTGCTTACCCCTGTGCAAAGAGGCTTAAACTCACTTACTACTGCTTAAATATGCTTACTCCCACTTACTACTGCGTAACTATGCTTACTCTTGCTTACTAGTGCCTACACCCGCTTACCACCGCACTAATTTAGACAGTGATGTTTAATGGTTCTTGGGAAGGTGGTGGATTTGGCAACTGTATTGATTTATCATTCATTACACATTTTACCTTCCATTTGTATCCCTGATTTCTGTGTACATATACTGTATGGGGCACTTGTGATTATCTGTGGACTTTGCAACATTATGACAATGACACCTCACATCTGCATTTAATGCAGTACTCCAATTCACAAATGTATGTTATGTCATAGGTTATGCAACAAAATAAATTGATCATAAAGTGATTTGACATGGAAAATGGATTGTACTGGAGTGGGACCCGAACTGGGAATGACTGCTCATAAGGTGAATGCTCTTCCCACTACACTATTGCTAGACTGCTTCATTTGCATATATCTTCCTTTTTATCCTCTTGTGCCATTTAAGCTGCATTAAGCATAGCTAAGCAATGGGAAAACCCGCGCACTTATGGTTAATTTTGATCTGTTTTATAAAAAAAAAAATCTTTATATTTGAATGTTGTAACTATTGCTCGTGTACACTTGGGAGGACCACTCAAGTTACACACATACTGTCAGTAGCATTTTATTCATCAAGCTGAGAGCCTTCACACGAGTCTAAGGAATTTTGTCCGTGTTACTTGGTTGTTGAGATATTTAGACAAATGTGAAAATTATATCTATATAAATTAATATCATAAAAATAACAGTTAATATCTCTTTATCTGCACTAGGCAGAGGTCAAATATTAATGCAGTTGAGTTTGCTATTGTGTAAGTTTTAAAATAAAATATTTTAAAACATTGTCCATAGCATGGTTTTGGAATTATTGATGCAAATGTGAACAAGCAATATTTGACGCCTAGAGGTGTCAGTAATAGTTAACTGCAAATGTACCTGGAGGTGTCACTCAGGTGTAATTAGTTAAATTATTGTATAAGCTACTTCTTAAATGTAGTAAAAATGATGGGTCCTGCCACGACGGATAATCTCTTATAAAGACCATGGACTTTACCTTTGTTGTGAGTAAAGGCAAGACATCTACCTAGGTTAATTCTATGTCCAGAGACGAGACTGAATAATATTATACCATGACCCCCCATTAATATTCCAAAACGTGCATGCTGATTGGCCAGCGTGCATGTTATAAATCGACTTATACTAATGGAAAAAGGTCCGGTCGCCCGGACTTTTTCCATTAGTATAAGTCTGTTTTTAAAACACTGTCTCGCTATGTTAAAAGAGTTTAACATAGCGACACAGGTTTAAAAAAAGCAACGGAGATCTCCGTTGCTTTTTTTAAAGCTATCTCGCTATGTTAAACTCCTTTAACATAGCGACACAGTGTGTAAAAAGCAACAGAGATCTTGCTTTCTCTGTTGCTTTTTTTTTAAACCTGTCTTGCTATGTTAAAAGGGTTTAACATAGCGAGACAGCTTTAAAGTAAGCAACAGAGATCTCCATTGCTTATTTTAAAGCTGTCTCGCTATGTTAAACCCATTTAACATAGCGAGACAGGTTTAAAAGCAATGGAGAAAGCAAGATCTCCATTGCTACTGTTTAGCTATGTTAAATGGGTTTAACATAGCGAGACAGCTTTAAAATAAGCAACGGACATCTCCGCTGCTTATTTTAAAGTTGTCTCGCCATGTTAAACCCATTTAACATAGCTAACAGTAACAACGGAGATCTTGCTTTCTCCGTTGCTTTTGGCCACAGCTCTGATGTACTGCGTAGGCATGTGCAGTACATCAGAACTGCCGCTGATACCAGCCAGCTGCGGAAGGGCAGCAAAGAGGCATTATACAATGCCATTATTTAAGAAAAGTAATTATTTCTTTTCTTAAATAATGTCATAGTATAATAGCAATAACCCACTTCTGGGTGTGGGTAATGCGGGATTTACCCACGGTTGTCTTTGTTTGGTCCCTCGGGCTTCGCCCTCGGGACCAAAGCACGCCAACCGTGGGTAAATTCCGCATTACCCACACCCAGGCGTGGGTTATTGCTATAATAGCTACTCTCAGAACACTGGTAAATTTGTATATGATTCTGGAGAGTGACTAATGTATTATCAACATACTGGGCAGTGCAGTACTTCTGGGGAATTGCAAAGGGATTATATATGACATGCTAGAGGTTCTAAGGGAAGAATAAATATGCACTTCATAAAAGGAAACTAGAGTTAGAAAGGAAATGCAATATGTTTTGTGTTGTAATAGCTTTATCATATACTGCAACTTGCAGTCTACAAATTAAGAAGGGAACTGCTTAAATGTTAATGTTTAAAAGAAATGGTACCCATTGTTATTATAGATTTATAGGTCCATAGGTCTGTACTAGGCTAATGGCCCTGGAGCATTTAGAAGCCTAGCCAAAAAAAAAATTACCAAGGCACTGTGCCACCCAATGTTAGTTCACAGTGCCCCTATTCAGTAGGGCGACTGGAGTGATCCCTGGGGTGAACTTTCTGTTACTCATCCACTCATCAAGATTTCTCTTCAAGAGGGCCAGTGAGGTGCTCTGCTTGACATGAATGGGAAGCTTATTCCAGAGTATGGGCAGTCTTTGGGAGATGAACCTGTCCCTCCAGCATATTCTGTTAATTGTGATAATGAGGTTGTGATCTCTGGAGCATGTGGAGTGGGGGAATTGGGATTTCTTTAGATGTAGCATTTCAAGAAGGGCTGGGTTGGATATGGCTTTGTAAGTCAAGCAGAGATCACCACTAAGTAGATGATAAGAGACTGAGAACAGTTGATGTTTCTTGAGTCTGTCCATGTAGGACATGTGTTTAAACCTTAGGATCCTTTTTGTGAAGTACTTTTGTAGCCTCTACAGCTGTTGTAGGTGTCTGGTCAGGTACAGGCCAAACGGGGCATTATATTTGATGACTGGTCTAATGAGGGATGAGTAGAGAAGGATGATGACCTCTTTCTTCCTGGATGTAAAACCTTTGGTTATAAGATGTGCCACGTAGAAGGACTTTCTAACCTCAGTGGCAATGTGATGGTCGAAGGTGAGGTGGCTGTTGACCTAGATGCCCAGATCTCTTATGGCCACTTCAATGTTCATTGGGCTTCCATTAATGTGGTAATTCACGGGAACTGATTTTTTTCCAAAGTGGATGATAACGCATTTTTTGGCATTAAGCTTCAGGCCATGGTTCCAACACCATTCATTAGTCTCAGAGAGGCCATTTTGTAGGATGTCTGCATCACTTGGAGAGTTGATAATGACTCTTAGCTTGCAGTCATCAGCAGACTTGGTCAGCCAGAGTCCTTCTGTGTTGGCCCCGACTTCTGAGAAGTAGATGCCAATCAGCAGAGGACCCAGGACCGAGTCTAGTGGGACTCCACTCATGACTGGTCGACAGTCTGACTTGGAATCCACAACTTTCACTCTGTGGTTCTGTCTGTGAGCCAATTTACAACCCACCTAGTGATGTAAGGATTGATGCCTAATTTGGTGAGTTTATCAATGATACCTGAGTGGAGAATGGTATCAAAGGCCTTGGCCAAGTCAAGGTAGGCTGTATGCACTGCCTTAACCTCATCCACAGCCTTGGTGACTGCCTCAAAGAAGTCAACCAGGTTCAGCAGGCATGATTTCCCCTTGACAAAACCAAACTGTGTGGGGTCAAGAGTCTGAAGATTGCCTATATCTTTGTTAAGCAGGACCATGATGATGCACTTCATAGCTTTGCATAACAGACTCATCAAGCTAATGGGGCAATAGTTCCCATGGTCTGTAGTTGCTCCTCCTTTATGGAGGGGATGACTGTAGCAGTGCACCATTTGTTAGGGACATAGCCTGAGGTAAGGCTGTGATTGAACAGGGCACACAGATGTGGTGCCAGTTCATCTTGTAGCTCATGTAGGATGCATCCAGGGATATTATCAGGTCCCATGGATGCTGTATTCTTGGCTTTGGACAATGCAGCTTTTACCTGTGCCACAGAAATGGTGGGTACCAGGCTTTCTTCTGGGGGGGGGAGAGAAGGGTAAAGTTGGCACTGAATCTGTCAGCCAGTATGTTGGTTATATTTTTTGGCTCAGTATAAGAGGTGCCATTGTGCAATAACTCAGAGCAAATCTGGGTATTGCCTTGGAGATTTTTTATATAGCTATAGAAGGCTTTGTGGTTGTTTTTGGTGTCAGCCACAATTATGCCTTCATAGCTGGCTTTGGAGGATTTGATAAGGGATCTCAGCTTTTTGTTGAGACTGATAAGGGAAGTTTTCCAGTCTTGTGACTTCATTTTTTTTCTGCAACAGTTTCTTCCTTCTGTTGTAGAGTTTACTGATGGCTTGGGATCACCAGATTGGCTTCCTTTTTTTTGGAGGAGAGCGTCTTAGTTCTGTTTGGTATGGCAAGGTCCATGAATTTGTGTACATGCTCGTACAGTGCATTGGTGTATGATTCGGCAGTCATGCAGTTATTTTCCATTGGCATGGGTGCCAAGAAGTTAGCCACCTTTGTTTTCAGGAGTCCAAAGTTGGCTTTAGACAAGTTTTTCAGGGTGGTTACCTTAGCTTGTAGGTGAGATGGAGATTTCCATGGAGATCAGTTTGTGGTCAAATTTAACCAGGGAGGAATTGACTATAGGTGTGGAGCAATGATCTCCCATGTTGGTGATAACCAGGTCGAGGGTGTTGTTTCCTCTAGTGTGGGTCAGAATGAGCTGTCCAGGGCATTGGAATTGATAAATTCCAGAAAATGTTGAGCCTGTACATTGGTACCAGTTTTCCCAGTTGATTGAAGGGTAGTTGAAGTCACCTAGTTTGAGAATATTGGGTTGGACCTTGATAGATTCCAGGGTGCTTAGGAACTTGGAGTGAGAGTCTAGGGACATGTTTGAGGTTCTATAGCAGACTTTGACTTGTATTGCCATCTTATCCAATGTTAGTTGTAGCTGAAGTATCTTGGATGCATTATACTGGGCTACCAGTCTAGAGGTGTGCGTATCCTTTAAGAATATGGAGACACCACTGCCTTTGGAGCTCTGGCCATAATCAGGGGCTGAAAGGTATGGAACGAGTTGTAGCCTGGGAGGGCAGGAGTGCTTTCTGCCTCCTTAAACCAGGTCTCCATAACAGCACAGATGTTGACATTCTCCATTTTAAGGAGAGCTTTGAGCGAGATCATCTTGAGATGTAGACTTCTAGCATTGAGCAGCATGACCCTCAGATTGCATTTGTTTGTAGCTGTTATGGCGGAATTTTGGTCTTTGGAATACTGCCTAAAAAAGGCACTATAGGGGTAGCAAGAGCCTTAGCCAGTACCCAGAATCCAAGGGTTGACAGATGCAGGCCGTCTCTGGCAAAGCATCAAGGTCTGTTGATCATGTCATCCCAAGCAGACAGATACTGGAAACCATTATAATGACACCAGAACTTAGCCAATTGTTGAAGTCAATCATTTTCTACTTGTACTGTGGTATCATTCTGGGTGATGGTAGAATACTGCTCAGGGCTAGGGTCATACCTGCCTGGACCACATAAATCCAAGAGTTCCATCACATCTCTTTTCATGTAGTCCAGGGAGGTACATCTCAGGTCATTCACACCAACATGGACAATGACTGAGTCATATTTGTAGTTGTTGAGGAGTAACCTGAGTGCATGTGTTATGTGGTGGATCCTGGCACCTGATAGACAACTGACTGTCACCTTCTCCTTGTTCAGTCTAGTGGGTGGGATATCAGTGTGCCTCACAATTGAGTCTCCTATGATTAGTATATTGGGCAAAGTGTTTTGCCTTAAGGGCTTAAGTTGAGGGGCACACTGTGGTGGTGAGCTATTTGTTCTGGGGTTGGTGTTGTGTTGTTATGCTGGAGTGCATTTATGTCTCGGGGTCTCTGTTGTTTGGGTAAATTTTTATTGAGAGCCTCTGCAAAGGTGGGTGTTTAGTTTGTGTTTCTATGTGTGGGTTGTGATGGTTGGTGTTTTGGAGGGCAGTGTGCTCTATGTAGTGAGTTGCAGGTGTTGATCTTCAACTCTTGACCAGCTAGTCTGGTCTTGGTTGGAGCATGCACTACTTCCAGTTTGGTGTGCACCAGATAAGCAGGATAAAGCACAGGAAATTGCCCAAGAATCATAGAAGGAGAGGTGGTCATAACTAATACGTACTGGTGCTGTTACTGCATAGGAACAGATAGTGCTGATAGCACCTAAGTGTGCTACAATAAATGTTACAAAAACCTGTTAAAGTGCTAGCTGATTAAGCTAATTGAAGTGCAAGAAATAAAAGAACAAGCATGTTCTAAGGGAAAAACTGAAGAGTAGACTTTCTGGCACCGGTAATAGTTTACCTCAGCTGAGCGCCACTGCGATGTGTGCAGACCCATGCAAACACGGGCTTTTAAACCAGAAAGTTGAAAGGGCTGGAAAAACTACCCATTGACCAATAAACTATAATTTCTGGACCAGAAACCACTTCTCTTGTGGTAGATAGGCTACCTAGTGCTTATCAATCCCACTGATAAGCTAGAAGGCTTCTCTCCAACACAGAAAGGTCTGGGGGGCTCAGAAACTTACAAAACAGTCCTGGATATAGCAAATGTATATATGGACTAGACTAGTTACAGGAAAGGTAGGAAACAAACTTAGAACACTTTTTTCTTTTGTTTGCAGAAAAGCAGTTAAAACAGTAACAAAAAACATTTTAAATGTAGAACAAGCTAGCACACTTGAGTGTGTAGCAATATTAAGGCAAATGTAGTTTAAATAAATGCAGATAAATCAAAAGTGACAAAAAAACAAGTGAAAAGTGCAATAAAGTATGAAAACTACAAAATGGAGGCATTTAGAGTATCTTTTTCTCCTTCCTGTTGCTCGTGTAGGCTGCAGGAGCCCAAAACTGGATCCCCGGAGCTTAAACAAGTGCAAACCTGTGCAAACACAGGCTTTTAAGCCAGAAAGTTGAAAGTGATTGAAAAACTGCCCAAACGGCCAATAAACTACAATTTCTGGGCCAGAAACCACTCCTCTTCTGGTAGATAGGCTACTTACTGCTTACTACTCCCACTGATAAGCTAAAAGGCTTCCCTCCAACACAGAAAGGTCTGGGAGGGGCTCAGAAACTTACAAAACAGTCCTGGATACAGCAAATGTGTATCTGGACTAGACTAGATACAGGAAAGGCAGGAAATAGTAGCAAAAACACTTTAAATACAGTACAAGCTAGCAGACTTGAGTGTGTAGTAATATTAAGGCAAATACAGCTTAAATAAATGTGAATAAATTAAAAATTACAAAAACAAGTGCAGACAGCAGTAAATTATGAAAAAATCAAAATGGAGCCACTTAGAGTATCTCTTTCTCTTTCCTGTTGCTCTTGTAGGCTGCAGGACACTAAAACTGGATCCATGGTGCTTAAATAACATTTACAATTTAAACAGACTAAAAACAGCAGTAATAAATGCAGCAGAGAAAATGCAACTGAACACTTTAGAGAACAAATAGCAGAAAAACCAAGATGAAGTAATAGAGTTGGAGGAGCAAACACAAATACTGTTAAAGCAGAAAACAGCTGCATAAAGTTTTTTTTTTAAAGTAAAGTGGAAAGGAAGAAAGGAGGAACAGAAGATAATTCAAGGTTAAGAAGTTAAGGGGGTTGGCCTTCTCAAATGTTATCTATGTATTAGGTAGAATGAACTAATGACACTAGACTGGAAGGAGTGTCCCAGATCAAATTTATAGTAGGGGTGGGCAACTGCAAAGCCACCAAGTATAAGAACAAGACACCAATAGGGAGGGAGGGTGGGAAACTATGGTACAGCTACTAGCTACACTATTTTAGGCAGAAAACACTACAGAAATGTGGGTCTATATTATAACATCGAAGTTCAAAAACTTTGAATGTTATAATATCGAACCCATTAGAGCGAATGCTTGAAATAGCGAAGCTGCAGAACACTGAATACTTTCCTAGGGAAAGTATTCAGTGGGCCGTTTCTGTAGCTTTGCTATTTCCTCGACTGTGGAGTGAAGGTTACGGACCGGGTTAAGGTAAGTGTGCGAATGAAGGTGAGTGTGCGATTGGGTGTGGGTTAGGTGGGTTAGGGCACAGGTCAGGTAAATGTGTGATTGTGTGGATGTGAGGGTTAGGGTGGGGTAGGTGAGTTAGGGTTAGGGAGCGGGTAAGGTGAGTGTGCAATAGTTAGGGACCTTAGGGTTAGGGTTGGGTTAAGGTAAGTGGGTAGCTAGTGGTGTATATTTAGTGTAGGGTTTCGTGAAGTGTATTTTTGTGGATTATTTACTTTGGTGTGCTTGAGCTGTGTGTATGTTTGTCGGAAAAAAGATAATTTTTTCCCTGGGAAAAAATTTACTATTCTGACTTTTTGCTTTTCTGGTGTTTTGATTGATTGGGATCGATACTATAACATTCGATGTTTTTAGACTTCGATGTTATAATATAGACCCCAGAAATGTTTATCACAGCAGAAAAACAGCAGTGGACCACTAAATGAAAGTTTTAAATAGATAAAGGAGCAAGGAGACTCTAGAAAATGCTTTTAACTGCAAACAAATCAATTATATGATACACTCCTTGACAGGAAATCAGAAAAAAAACAACAGATGCTTAACAAATGAAGAAAATTTCCAGTTAATACATAATATGAAATGCTTTCCCAGCATCTAAAACAATAGTTATATGAGAAAAGTTGTATTTGCCAATATAACAAATATTCCAAAGGGGTCTTTGGATAAAGCCTTAGTGGTTGTGTGTTTCACAAACTCAAAATGGATCATTGTGAACCACGAGAGGATCAAAAATCAAAATTCTGTCAAGACAGTCAGAAGTACAAGCATTGAAATCTGTACTTATAAAGGAGATAGGTCAATGTGAAGTAGCACAGAGAGGATCTTTGCCAAGTTTTAGAAATGGAACAAGACGCCCTTGTTTCCATAAACGAAGAGTGTTATAGCTTTAGGGAAGAAATAAAAACAGTGTGTTCTAGATGGGAGTCCTGCCATCTATTAGAAAAGTGATTCCCTGAATGTCATTTGCCTGCTTCTGACTTCTAGAATATGCAAGTTCAGGAGTGCTGTTATATTATTTTGCTGCATTGTGTTAATACAATTATGCAAGCCATTTTTCAATCTTTCAGAATATTTCTCTTTTTACTATGGATGTGCAGCCACGGAGTTAGAATTTATAAGCAAGGAATACATGGAGAATGAAAGCCACCCCCCCCCCATATACACACACATATAAAATATTTTAGAAGGGTTTGCCCCTGCAAAAAATGTTTATTTATTTTGTTACTGTCACTGAGAGTTTCAACAGATGTGTACTTTTATGAGTTTGACCTATGTATTTTGCTGTTGATAAATTATGCATACACTTTTCATAGTTGACTGTGTGGAAGATAATCTTTAGAGATTGGAAATATCATCCGGGTAGGGCTGCATTAGATTTATTATGGGATCAATATGCTTCAACAGAGATTCAATATGGGCTTGAATGATGGAGTTTGATTTTCTAAGAAAAAGATTAGGATCGTGTTAAGGTCTGATGGCAGATAACTTCCTTCAAATTTCCAGTGTCTTGAGAAGATCTATATTATTCTTGATGTTGGCATGTAGTGTAAAACCTGGTTCCTCCATACTTGTCAGGCTAGATAACCAAGACTTAGAATAACAAAGGGAGCAAAGTTTCTCCAAAGTTGTTTGGAATGTCCTATCCAGTATTTGCTGTAATCTGATATTTAAGTGTCTTACAAGTGATTTATAGATTTAATTTTAGTTATATAAAATAAGTACGAGTATTCATTCACTTATCTTTGCAGGTTGCATGAGTTCTCTGGATGATTATAAGGGATGTATAATGTTTGCAATTGAAAATATGTCAATATGATTTGCTTTCATTTATGTAAATGTAGTATTTCCTATGTCATAAGTGAGAATTCAATAAAGATGTTTCTGGATAAAAAAGATCCTGTAGGAAATATGTCCAAAGTTAAAGATCAGTACTTAAAAACATTCTAAGTATCCCAAAGATTATGGACTATCCATTATTTTTGCTCTGCTGTTTTCAGTTATCTAATTGATTCTTCCAGTAGCATATACTCGTCTCAAAGATTAAGCAATGCAAATCTCCATAATTTGAACCTATGCCTGGTACAAACTTTAATACCTCTAATCACCCTTGGAGAGTTTAGAGTTCACTTTCTCTCAAGAAATGTGTTATAAACCTCTGGGTCTGATGATTTTTTCCAGTAGGGGACTGGAAGATGGCTAGGGAGGTACCCAATATCTCAGATAATAAATTTAATGAAAGGGATACTTCTCACTCCACAAATTTCAACATCATGGAGACAAGCTACTGTAACATTAATCTTGAAGGAGGAAAAAGATATTGAACTACCATATCCTTTCAGACCTATTTCAATTTTAAATCATGCTTATAAGTTATTTGCTATCTTGATAGCCAACTATTTAGTGCATTTATTCCATCAGCTCACACACTAGAACCAGATGGTGTTTGTGGGGACATGGCAAACACATGAGACCATCATTAGAACTTTAATGATAATTGAGGAGGCCTCAAGTAGAAAGACTATGTTATTAATGTTAGTAGGTACCAGGAAGGATATTCAGTAGAGTGGATTGCCTTTGCTATTCTTGGTACTAAAATCTATGGACTTTCCAAATAAACCATTTCTCATGACTAGAGGCATTTATGTATGTGCAAAAGCATGGGTGAGATACTGGCAAAGTCTTCCAAGTGACTTAGTGTGACCAGGAAAACTTGACATTGCTGCTCATGTTCTCCACTGTTATTCATATCATATATGAAACCTCTGCCTTGGTATATTTAGCATTCTCATATAAATGGGCATGTCTTGGGGAACAACAGATGAAAACAATATACTCTTCAGGCAATATTCTTGCTTCTGGAACAAATCTATATGAAGACCTGGGTTACCTAGTTAGGATGGTTAAGAACTTTGCAGAGTTATCTGATTATGCAATTAATGAATCAAAAATGCAAGTAATAATGCTAACTTATGAACCAGTAAGAGCTCTTTCCATTTCTTGGGAAGGTTGCGAAAATGTAATACTTGGGGATATTTCTAATCTTATTCATAGGTAGTAGACATCTTTTATAGGTTCATAGGTAAGTATTACACTGTCTGTCCTTGCAGTCTCTTTTAAGCCTAGCCAATTTCCTTTTTTTTTTGTACTCAAATGAACCTATTCCATTTTGTTAGAGATTGGCCTTACCCCTAATGAAAATAACTAGGATCATACAATAGATACTTTCAAGGGATTTGTGCATAGACTAAAGCATTTAGGAGCTGTCTCTGCCCATTAGTTGCACAGGGGTTAGTCCTGGGAATTTTTTTTTCTTTTCCATCCATATATCCAAGTTGCACATGAACATAAACAGAGATGAAATTTATTTTATGGGGATGGGAAGTTTGTTCCAGAGCAGCGGTATCCTCTGCAAAATAAATCTGTCCTTCCAAAACATTCTGTTGATGTTGCAGAAGAAGTTTAGACAGAGCATAGCTAGTGTGGGACGAGAGGGGCAACTGCCATGAGTGCAAAGTGTTGGGGGTGGCACTATCAGCTGATCCCAATCTCTAATGCAATAATGACTTTTAAAAGCCATTATTGCATTTATGGTCAAAGCTGAGTGCTGTAGCATTCATTGTCTGGTCTAAATTGTGGCAAGTTTATAATACATTGTAGCAAGCAGTTTTCCACACAGTTTAAAAGAAAAAAATAAATCTCTTTTTTTAACTAAAAACCTGTGCAGCAGGGTATGCACTGTAGCACGGTTTGCTAAATTTGCAGCTAACTGTTTGCTACAGTTTGTAAGAAGGACACTTTTTTCAACTAAAACCTGAGCACCATAGTGGTCCATGTAGACAAGGTATAAACTGCAACAACTGTTAACTACATTTGTAGCAAGCAGCTTGCTATAGATTATAAGATTTTTTTTAACTAAAACATGAGTGTCATAATGCTCTGGACAGACAGGGTGTAAACTGTAGCAACTGTTTGCTACAATGTACAAATAATTGATACATTTTATCCTGCCTGCATGGAGCACTATGGACCTTGGGTTTTAGTTAAGAAAAAAAGATTTTTACAGTTTTAACCTGTAGCAAACTGTTTTCTACTATGTAGCAGTTGCTGCAATTTATACAACATGCAGAGTGCTATAGTGCTCAGATTTGAATGCAACAGGGACAGGAATGAGACCCAAATGGCTGGACAGGAGAGGGGCATGTTGTGCATCAGCCCACCTGGCTAGAAATAATGGCTGCCTTTTTTTTTGTCTGTTTGCTTTTCAATTTCAGTGCAAGATCTGATGGTCATGCAGTTTAATGCTTTTTTCGCTCTTCAGTTGAAGAGTGGAGTGCTGATTCAAGGCATCAGCACAGGACACTGGTTGAGCCAGCTACACTTCTGGGTTTAGATCCATAGAGTGATTTTTTTCTGATGCTATTTGACTTGTTGATGTGCAGTAAATCCATCAATATTTGGTTAGAGGATGCCTTGTATGCCAGTCACAGGTCTCCTCTTAGCAGTTTGTAGAATACCAAGTATAGTGACAAGACATTAAGCCATTTCATGTCGGACATATTGTTTAGGCTATGTATCCTTTTAGTAAGGTATATTGGGTCTATATTATATTGCCTAAAAACCTTTCCAGTGAACACCACATCACTGACATGCATTCAGCGAAATTAACTTCTGTGATTCACTGAATATGACAGGGGAAAGATGTAGTTGGCCAACTACACAATTCTGGCCTTTTCTCCACTGTAGTGCAATCTCAGAGTTGGTATATTTAGTTAGGTGGTGTGGGGGGTGCAGCCTCCCACATGGATGGGGTTGGTTTAGCTAGATTTAGGTCTGTTGGGTTGCAGGAAAAGTATTTGCTTGCCCTTTAAGTATTCAGCAAATCATGGAAGTAAATTTTGCTGAATATATGTTGACGATGTGGTGTTCACTGGAAAGGTTTCTCAGTGATGATGATAAAACCAGGTATATCTGTGGATGTTCCAGTTGTTACATGTGTCTGAAAAGGGGGCATTATATTCAATGACTGGACTAATGAGGGCTGAGAAAAGGGGTACAATGACATCCCTAGATACAGACAAAATCCCTTTGTTTATTATCTGTGAAATATGAAAAGACTTTATTACAGCTTACTATTTTAGATTTAGCCCAGCAGGTGGGTTGGCAACACAGATGTCTAAATTTACATAGTTGTTATATCTAGATATGTCCCTTTCTTGTCAAATAATGAAAGGGTTTACAGATGTGTTGCAAAAGTAGATTAAGGAGTTTATATAGGGATGCAAACCTCTAAGGGTTCCTTGGGACAGGGTATTACTTCCAAGAAAGTATGGAAGCTGTATTCTAATGATTGTTGTTCTTCTTGGAAACAGATGATAACTGATTCATTTCAATGTATTAATGGAGTAGATTTGTATTATTGGTGTTGGTCATCAGTACTTACAATTTTGGATAAATTTATTATAATGGCATTAATGTACCAGCTTAAACTTTGAAATCGATTATGCCAGTATCAGGATGGGTAAACATTTTAATCCTGATAGGAAGAGAGAGACCAAACAAGAGGGATAACTATCTACTGGAGTTAGGGAGGCTGAAAACAAAATGAGATATTGGCATTAATTTGGGAACATATGCTGTTTACTAGAGGAGGTTTCACTTGTTGAGCTAGTTGGAATTAACTTACCCCAATATGTGACTACTGAGGGCAATTTTGCCAGAGGCAAGAATGCAAGCAAGGCAAAAAGAAGAGTTGGAGGTCTCTGTCCAGATTAGAATCTTGGATATTGGATAGGAGATCTTCCTGAAATTTCAAATAGCTGTTAAGATAAGATATACATTGATGAAGGTCATGGGGTGGACATATCACTGGAGCAAAGGGAGAGAGAATAGATGCACACCCAAAACAGTCTGATTTGAAGTTTCAAGTGGTTCTTAAGATTATAAACTCTTGGTTGATCTGCCGGGGATGAACATACCACTAGAGCAAGGGAGATGTCCCATGTATTACCATGATATGTAACTAAGTCTAGATACAATAGAATGTTTACTTGGAAATGTATATTTAGGTATTTTTAGGTGTCAGTAAGATAACTCTAAATGGCCCTCACTCATCACAACATTGCTAGAAATGTTCTTCAGCAGATGAGGTGTTTGTATTCATATATTCTGGGTCTTCTCCAGGCTGGAGGAATTTAGAAATTAAATTTCAGAGCTGATAAATCAAATTGTAGAGTGACAAGTAACCCTCATTTTTCTTTTATATATATTTTTAGGGATTGACGTGGAGTGCAACAACATGTCAATAACCTGGTACTCATGGTAAATTCATTAGCTAAGAAAGCAATTACTCAAACCTATTGTGGATTTAAAGGCACTTAGGGCATATATAAAGAAATGGTCTCCATAGATATGGCTTACAAACATAGGATCTAAGAGGTAAAGAACTAATTAGGGCTGGTAAAATCAGATGGCATGATTTTAGATTAAACAAGGTTATCATGAGATAAGAAATAAGATTCAAGTTTTAGCTAACTCCTGGCCAATAATGTAAATTGATACATGTTGATGACTGCCAGGGATGCATGGATTTATCAGAATAAAACAAATACAGATCTCAGCTTTTGAAAGTCTGCCGTATCAACTTTTTATGGTACTTGCTGTGGCTACCATGCTAAATATGGACAGTGCAGAGTCAGGGTTCAGTGAGGCTGAATTTGGTGCAAGCAGCCATTTTAATTCTAACTCCAATAGTGTATATTAGATAGATAGCAAACCGGCTGAAAAATAAAACCCACAAAGTGAGTTGTTGGTGCCTCATCAGAAAATATGAAAGAGACCAGCAATGTCCCTCAGGGTTTGGTGCAGGATCTCTCCTTTTGGCATTACTCTCATCTTTAGAATATTGTCAAGGTCTAAACGGGTAACCACTCCCTTATACTCAGCACAAATGTATCAAGCAATTGGAACCTCCACCCCCCCCCCCAAATTCTTAACCTAAAAGATCACATCTCAAGTTCCTGAGCTGCCAAGAGAGATTTGAAGCTGTGTCCCTTTATTCAATGTCTTTTAAATTTTTGAGGGGCAATCTCTGTTTCACTTACCATGCTTTTACAGACCCAATTGTCAATATCACCACCAACAGTAGAATCAGGATCTAAAAGCTAACTAACAAAATAAAAAAACATGGTCTCTAAAAGAAGGGAGGTGCACTTGAGAGGAGGTAGGATAAGACTTAGGGCAGGATTCACGAAGCCTCCCGTAAGAGTACAAGGCTTTACGGAGGCTGCAGTTAAGCGTGTGATGTCAGCATGTCATCACACCTAAGGCCAACAGGTCCCGGGAAGAACAGTAGGGGGTCAGTGTCGGTAGGTCGAGCTCTGCAAAGACACGCCCCCCCAGAAGAGTAAAGTGCAAAAACAACAACGACAGAGTCCATTGTTTGCCCTGAGTGCACTCATTTTCATGCGGCGCATCCGGCTTAGCCACACAGTTAGCAGCAGTGGAAAAAGCATATAAGAACTAAATATGCAAAGTAAGCCAAGAGAAGCAATGTAGTAGCGAGAGAGTCGGCTGAAGAGAGGAGGGTCATGAGGTTGAGCCCCCAACATTTTTTTTTTTTTTTTAGTGAAATAAAATGAAAACCCTGACATATATATATACATATACATAAATTATATTTTATGTAAAATGTAATGAAATGAGCCATGTAAGATAATAAAAAAAAATCAGATGTACTATAAGCTGAGCTACACAGTCTAACAGTTGGTTTTAACACGCTGAAACTGGTGTGCCCGTGGCTGAGCTGAGCCTAATATGCGCGCTGACAGCCAAACCATCAGTAACCAGCGTAAACGCTTATGGCTGCGTGCGCACCGTGGAACAAGCTAACGAACGCGTTGGAGCAAGCAAAAACTGCCTTTGTATCAACACACACTTCCTACTGCTGACAGACATAAAATAAACTAAAAAAAATAAAAGAGTTTCAAAGGTTCAACCCAGCACCATATGCAAAGTACTGAATCACTAAAATCACTAAGCCACAAAGTACAGTTGAACTGCATAGATATAGTATAATATATATAGGAATGAATAGAATAGATATAGCAGGGCAAAGCAGGTTTTGTGAAGCTGATACAATTCCAAAATGGCCAATCACAGATAAGTGCGGGAAAACGGCATATATAAGCCCAGCATAACCGAATACAGAACAACCATGCAGACAGAATGTCAGGTGTAGGTGAGGGTAGTTGCTGTAGGGTGAGGGGTGTAAGGTGTAGGGGTGGTATGAGGGAACTGAGGGGGGCTTGTCATATCCACAATCATGATGCCATGCTCATGTGGGTTAGGGCTGGGAGCATATAGGGCTGGGCGTGGGACCACTGATGTTCATGATCTCCCCACAGTGCCATAGGGATACCAAGGACTGGACAGCAGATCCATGCACCATCCACCACTGAAGGAGGACCTCCACTGCGGAAGCAGGACCAACTGAACGTGAGATCCGGACCAGCCGCCCGCCCCACTAAGTGAGTTGTTAAGTTACATGTAAAGAAATTAACCTAGCTTGTGCTAATGATATTATGTAGATATATGTATGTATATTACTGCATTTATCGTGTCTGTTTACATGGTGCTGGCAATGTGGCTTTCGAGGGGCATCAGTAGGCATGCACTCTTGGCATTCAGTTCTTCTCTCCCTGTAACTGTAAATAAATATATAAGTATGACAGTTAGCAAAAGAGTGCAGTGTAGTCACTAATTAATAAAATGTGCAAGTAACAGTGTAAGAGGGTTTGCAAGTATTGCTTGATTACAAAAGTGTGATGCAGCCTGTAATCCAAACATAAAAATGAAACAAGTCTAAAATAAAGATGTCCCACCTGTAATATAATAGTACATAACCTGCAGCAGGCTGAAAAGTACAGCCGCAGAAGCTGAGAAAAACACATGTGTGAAATATATCCCTGTTGAAATACAGAAACATGACAGAAGTGAGACTGTTGGAAAGAATTGTTATAACTACAGGTAAAACATGTCAATAAAGCCTAGAATTAAGTACCATCCTGAATTGTAAAAATAAAACAAGTGAGACAGTGTGAGAAAGAGGTATGAATCCACCAATAAAGTAGTAATGCCTCCTGAATAAAGTATACTGCAGTCAGTACAGAATGGAATGAATGTGACAGGCAGAACCAAACAGTAACATGTGTTGAAAACGGTACCGCAGCTGGAATGTGTGTCCGAAAATCTGGATATGTTGCTCTCAGTCTGCAATATGCAGATAGTATGGTCGTCTGAAATACCAAACATCCACAGTTGTCTATAGCTATATAAAGCAAATGTAGCAGGATGATGTAGCTGAACAGAGCCAGATATGAATGTGTATGAATAAAAATGAAAATGTATATTGATGTAGCAGTAACATTCCTATCACCAACCTGAAGTAGTTATCACATACAAAACTGTAGGCAGAACTGTAGTGTGTATATATCTGAAGCTATTAGAAATGTACAGCATATGTATTGGTATTTGAAGTTGTTAATTACATTTTCTTCACCCTACCCTATAACCACATATAATCCATTCCACGTGAAATTGGTATGTGCAATCACAATTAACACCCCTGGACATTTGTCCTGTTGGTTCATACATATTTGCATGTACGTTGATGCATCTGCCCTGTTCATACATCCAAACCTGATGGCCTGTTGCCATCAATCAAGCCTGCATGTTGTTGGATTGTGTGTTGCTGTTCAAATTATGCATGTGTTATGCTTGCTGTTCAGTGGTTTGAATATATGGGTGTTTGGTTAATGTGAATACTAATGCATGCTGTTACAACTAATTGTGAATGGTATTGTACGTTACTAACCCAAACTGTCATAACATAATGCAAAACATAGGACGACAGGGAAGGCGGGTTCCAGCAGACCCACCTCTCCCTCCTCAGCTGGCGAGTGCACCTGGCAGTAGTGCCCAGGCCAGACCCTCCTCCGGTGGCCCTGTGCCACCTGCAGGTGGAAGCGCTGCAGGGGATGGGGCTCATCCCCCCTCTGCAAGTGTGGCCAGAGGAGAACATTCACTCACCCTCTGTAATGTCCGGACTGTGGCGCGTAGCGAGATCCGGGATGCTGTTCTTGGGCCCCTATGCCAGCTTGAGGCACGGGTGGCACAACTAACTGGCGTGCCTGCTGCCCGGCCTACACAGCCCCCAGCACAGCCCTGTCCTGGTCAGTGAAGGCACAGTGGCAACTGTCCATGGGTGGGGATCTCAGTTCCACTGTTGCCATCTGTGGGCTCATGGGCTCGAGATATCCAAACATCCGTCCCCGTCAATTGTGTAACCCCTCCACATGTGTCATACACCGCCCCCTGTATGCGTCTTGTTTGTCTTGTCTGTTAACCTACCCAACCTACCTCCCCAGCTATACCGACTTCCTGTACCTGATATACCACTCTCACCTGGAAAAAAAAAAAAGGGCACTCTGTACCCACAAAAAAATTACGCCCCATACATAGCTGCCCATTTTGCACACATGTCTGCTGGACATGGAAACTGTCAATTACAATTGGCTGTACAACAAGTATTATTGTTGTCCTTACACCTCTCTCAGGGGTGGAAGGTTTCAAATGTCGCACCAAATTACAAACATATGCACAGCTGTTGCTGATGAAGAAATGGGCAGCTATGGGCCTTACCTACATCCCTCCTGCAAAACCTGAGCTTGTTTCACTACTTTCCTACCCTCTTTGTGACCCCTTTTTCACCACTTTCCTGTCTCCCCATTTTCATTTCTTTCAAAGAAATTAGCGCGGGTGTGCACAAGAGTAAGCACTTTTAAGCAGTTGTAAGCGGGTATGCTCGGAGCTGAACGCCAGTGCGCATGTGTGAGCTCTGCGCAAACAAGCACTAACCTGGTTACAGCTGCTTAAAAGTGCCTTAGTCGCTCTGAATGACAAGGCCTGTAGTCTGCTCAAAAGCAAAATAAAATCCCACTGTCAGTCCCAAACCCAGGACCTTGGAAACAGTAGTCTGCATGACTTACCACTAAGCCATGACTGCTATATAAAAACATTGTGCTACAATAAATATATCATGCAATAGTAGGAATGAATGTAAAGGGAATATAGGATGTGTAGTACACAAAGCATGTCATGTATATTTACTGTCAAATGTAGTGGATTTCAATAATAGTAGTGTGTGAACAGAAACAGCCATGCTACTTGGTAGCTAGTAGGTAATAATATCACTGTAGCACCTTGCAAGCCACACACATACTCACAGCAGGATAATCACTGCCCATACCCCACAACCTCTTACAGCAACACATCCGGACTAAGTAATAAAAAATGTGGAGCAAAGGCCCAAAAACAGGGACACATTTCAAATATTGCTCCGACAAACTTAGACAGTTGAGAGAGTAACGGGTTTTGCATTATGTTGGATGTTTGGAAGGGTACGAAGTCTGAAACTGAAATGTTTGTCACTATAGTCTGACTTGAGCCCTGAGTGATTTGCCAGAAAAAGCTGTTTAAGAGATATAGACCAAAATATGAGGCAAAAATGTGGACATCCTGCAAATATCTGTACACTTGAGAGGTCTGACACTGCCATATTTGAATAGTTAAGAGCCTAGACATAGCAACAGTGACTGAGTTACAGGGATGCCCCACAGACTCCCTGTGAAATGTACAAACAGTAGGCAGAAAGGTGTTACAACACATGCAATGGTAACTATGAAGTACTGAAAGTATGCACCACTTGCATGGCAGAAATAGTGTAGTAATACATATGCTCATGCTAACCCACAGTCACAACTGCAGAATACCAGACAATTTAATGGGTGTAGCCCACTGATATGTACCATTCCAAGAGGCACATAAAAGATGCACCTGAGAGTCTCTGGGGCCTGCTCAGCAGCATACTCAAATACCCTAATAGATGTCAAGGCCCACACTATGGCCAGACCACACTGCATGCAGTAACACCCTAGCAGATATAGCAAGCATTCCAAGATGTGAATGTACATGGAAAATAGGAAAGCCACAGCAACACACTACAGTCAAGACACCTAGCAGGCATACAAGTAGTGAATGTAAAGGGCAAATATTGAAGCCATAGCAACAAAGTGCAAGAGCCACTGCTATATACCAGTTACACCACATGTCCCACAGGAAAGCACACACACCCACATTAACAGTAGTAGTAGTCTTAGGTGTCAGTATACATACATACTTAGTACAGGAAACTGGAGAAATGAATGGAGAAATGTTAATCTACAACACAGCCGGAAATGTGAGAGAGATACTAACCTTTACACTCACAGAACAGTGTCCTCAGCATACCAGCATGGTCCCTGCCCTTAAACTCTGAAAGGGCTATGCCTATCTCACATACCTTTTTATAGCACTGTCCTGAAATCACAGTGAGAACTGCAATCAGAACACAACTGGCTGCATGCAATTAGCAAATGCTAACAATTGGTGCAGAGGCCATCACATGGACATATGCAGATAAATACAAAAGCATGCTGTTCTTCCAGTCCACACATGCAATACTTTCATTGCACCCTCTGGAGGTAGAGAGAGAGAGAGAGAGAGAGAGAGAGAGAGAGAGAGAGAGAAAAAATACACAAACAAAAACACTCAACAAAACCAACTAGAAAGCTGACATCTGTCAACTGGAGCAGCAGCAGGACACCGATCCAAAAGGCAACGCAAGCAGCTGTGACAAACACAGGTAATGTATAGTAATACTTTAAAAGTCTACATACTGTGAACCCTCCATATGTGTCATTGGTCTGTATCTATATGTATATGAAGATGTGCATAGGGCAGGGGACATACAGCAACTATCAGTGAAGGCTGTACATACATATGTATGTGAGGGCATCTATGTGCACATATCAATGTAGGTTGAATGTAGGTTGTAGTGCAATGTACAAAGTAGGTTTCACAGTTATGTATGTTTAGCAGTATGTTAGTGTGTGCATACAGTTTTGTAAACAAACATGTTGATATACCTATCTATCATATGGATACGTATGTATGTCAATATATGTATGTATGTATATATATATATATATATATATATATATATATATATATATATATAATATGCATATATGTATACATAGATAGAGAGGGATGTAGGAATACATAGACAGATGTAGATAGCTAGAATATGTACAAACATATATATGTAATACACACATACAGATATAGATATATGTAGATACGTATACATAGACAGACAGATCTGACTATCTACAGATATGACTGTATATGACTATCTCACACTCCCCCTGTCCCACCCCCTCTGTCACTCTCACCCCCTCTCTGTCACACTCCCCCCCCCATATCTATAGCAATATAAGTACATCGATATATATATATATATGTGTATATGTATACAGACATATATATATATATATATATATATATATATATATATATATATATATATATAGATATATATATATATATATATATATATATATATATATATATATATACATATATATATAGAGAGAGATATGTATATATATTCTGAGTGAGGCACATGTGTACAGATGTATTGCAACAGGTGCCTGGTGACAAAGGCATGGAGTGAACACCAGTGTCGAAACTGGAGTACCATACCCCATTTCAAATCACCTACAACAGTAACCACCAGATATGTGATTGGCTGCCCACCACTGCATGTGTCAGGGGTGAACAGGGTCATAAATGTGTACAATAGTCCCCCCAATGATAGTCACAGTGGCACACTATTCCTGGAATACCTGTACATGGTATGTGTCAGCAGACATGGTGTGTCAGCTATGGAAATGTAGGTCAGTGTACCCCTCCACACCACACAATGGCTGCCACGGTATGTACCTCACATGACAGCTACAGATATGGAGAAGGACACAGTGACATGTACGACACTGTGACAATGCACTCAAACACATTACCAATGCACAGTGACTGACAACACCACAGAGTGCACACATACTACCCACATAGAGGTTACCACTCCTGGATTTACATACTTAAGTCACACCCATGACAGATGTCCAACAACCATAGTAACACCTCGCACCATCCACAACCTAAATGACCGCTGTGTGTCATCCTTGACACCACAGTAGAGAGCACATGGCGTAGGTACAGGTTCCTACCCACAGATAAGACATACCCTGCAATAAACCACACAGCATTAAGAAGCAAGACTCCCCATGAGTACATGTCACATATACCCCTGCTGAATGTTAGTCAGATAGGTAATATGCCATATGAGTCACCCTGTGTAACTGTTTGACAGGAGCAGGTACCATCACATCACAAGTGTCACAATGGTCAGGGTAGCAGAACAGTATACTGCTGTAGTCCCAGGGGCAATAGCATATTGTATTGTATTGTATTGTATTGTATTGTGTTGTATTGTATTGATATGTAGAGGTGCCTCCTTTGTGGAGTGGAACCACTGCTGCTGTACACCAGTGTACAGGTACATATCCTGTAGTCAGGCTAGTGTTACATAGCACTTCTATATGTGGGTTTAGCTCCCCTTGGAGTTCATGTAGCATGCAACCGGGGATACCATCAGGTCCCATTTATGCTGTGTTTTTTGCTTTTCTGAGGGCGGCTCTCACCTGGACATCTGTGATGACAGGGAGGTTACATTCAGCTGGGATAAGTATGTCTTCATTTGGGGGAGAGGGAGGGGGGGGAATTGCACTGAACCTGTCTGCCACAATGTTGCCAATATCTGTGGGTTCAGTGAATTATTTGTTGTTGTGTACTAACTATGAGCATATTGGAGGGTTTCTGACCAGGTTTCTAACATAACTGAAGAAGGCCTTGTGGTTATCTGTAGTGTCCTCGGTGATTTCCCGCTCGAAGTTGCCCATGGATGTTTGTATGAGAGAACATAGCTCTTTACTAGTGCTGATCAGACATGCCTTCCCTTTATGGAATTATGCTCTGTCTTGCAGTAGTTTCCATCTTTTGTTATACAATCTGTCTATGGCTGGGGTCCACCAGACAGGATGCTTTCCTTTTGTGGAGAGTGTCTTGGTCTTATTGATCCATGCATTCTCGGAGATGTCCATAGAAATAATTTGTGAAGGAGTCAGCATTGTGGGTTGTGGCTTCCACTGGCCCAGTGGGCTTAAAGGATACCATCTCAGTCTTAAGAAGTGTAAAGTTTGCGTTTGAAATGTTATTCACTGTAGTCGTTTGTGCTGGTGGTGGAGGTGGGATATGTATATCCAGGGTGATTAGTTTGTGGTGAGATCACAGTAGTTGATGATGTACCCCATACAGTACCTCGATACAAACTCCCAGAGTGAGGAGGTGCTTTGGACCTGAATCAGTGTGCTGACTGCTGGGGTTTGGTAGTATGTCATATGGAGTGTGCCAGGTACTGTTGCACAGTTGTTGGCTGAGCACTGATACCTGGCCATTTACATGTGTATCCACCAATAGACAGACAGATGCTATATATGGGAGATATGTTGTATCACAACAGTCGAGTAGCATGTGTAGTATGTGTGCCAAATTCTGCTGACATATTTTGCTGATATCATTTTATTTCCTTTTTCAGGACCATGGCTCACCAGCACAATCCGGCATACTCTGCAGCCGAGGATGAGGAAATACACCAGAGCCTGGTGCGGAATTATGCAATACTCTTTTCCCGCACCAGCCAGAATCAGCAGGAGAGGGCTGCACTGTGGCAAGACCTGGTCCGTCGGGTAAATGACATAGGCACGCATAATAGGACATATGAGCAGGTACGACATCACTGCAGTGATTTAATCAGAAATGTCCATCAGAATGCATCGGATATCCACAGGCAACAGGTTGCCACAGGTGGTGGGGTGGCTACACATCCCCCACTCACCAGACTGGAGGGACTACTCCTAAGTGTTGTGGCTCCAGCCCACCAACAACAACAGCAGCAGACCTGCATTATGATGGAGGCTGGAGCCACACAGCACCATGACTACGAGTGTGCAGGTAATATGCCATATGTATAGTTGACTGTTGTGTACACTGGTAGTTAATGCATGTGTGAGGTGTGTCCTTGGTTTGTAGCTGTCATCATAGTATTTAATTTGCAAGTGTGATATTCTCAATATCAGCTGCTGACCTGTGAAAGGCAACTGTTGTACTACTGACCTGTATCATACTCAGTAACAATGGCACAGTTGTGCCCACTGACATTAATTTCCTCACTTCTGCAGGTCCCTCCGGTGTAACAGCAATGCAGCCTATCCATGCTGGTGAGTATGTATTAACAATACCTTTAATAGTCTTGATAGTAATAGTAATAGTAGGCTCAATCAGTAGTGCTCTGTGTATGCATGCAGGTGTGTCTGTGTCTGTGTGTTGATATCTCGCATACTGAGTAGTGTGCAAGTGTGCAACTGTGTGCAAGTGTGCAACTGTGTGCATGTGTGCACCTGTGCACGTGTGCATGTGTGCATGTGTGCATATGTGCATGTGTGCACCTGTGCATATGTGCATGTGTGCATCACTGGTAACATTGTGTAGACATTGTAAACTGTGTTTCCTGTTTCCCTCCCACAGGTTCTGGTGCTGCTCTGGTGTCACGCAGCAGGGAACCTAAATCAGGTGCCATGGGTACTGATAATGATGACATCTGTGTAATGGCATAGGAAGGTGTGCCACGGTCTGTCATTGGTCAGCCAATTGACAGTACACAGCTGTCAACCCCATCAATGCGCACAGTCATCCTGCCAATACATCCTTTGTCACCAATGTCACTAGGTGATGGACAGGATACAGTGGGCATTGACCAGGGTAATGTGGTATCTGTGGCACATGCTTCCCCACACGGCAGCCATGGGCATGGCCCTGAGATGGTACCACACAGACAGATGTCCAGGGGTTCTCGTGGGAGCATCCGTGGGCATACTGCCCCTGTCAGACGTGCCCACAGAGGTCTTACAACCTCAGCTATGTTTCGGGCTGTCATGCAGGCACAGTCACGTATGGAACGGTACACCAGACAGGGTCTGAGGGAGCTGACAGCATGTCACACAGCCATGAGTGACAGTATGTGTGACATTGCGGCTGCCATCCGTAATTTCACCGATGTCATAGACAGACGTTGTGGGAACATATTAGATCAGTTCCACAACTGCATGTCCATGAGCCAGGGCAATGGTGGATGGTTGAGGCATCGACGTGGGTGTATGCCAGCAACAGCAGCAGCTGGCAGTCGTCGCGGATGACAACAGGGCCGCGGCTGCCCCCATAGTGCCAGCAGCAGCCCCAGCAATGCTGGGTCTGTGCTGTCATCAGACCACCCCAGGAGACCACGTGTACGTGGCTCTGGACAGGCCCAACAGGGATCTCTGTCCAGTCAATGAACACCTGCTTCTGATGACAGTACCCAGTCTCGATTGGTACCACCCCTGCAAGGCACAGGTACCGTGTCCATTGCCAGAGACACTGATCTGTATGACCTGGCAGGTACAGTCTGTGGCTGTCCACAAACACCGGTATATGGCAGCCATGAGGTGGAACTGTGTGCATCCATACACACATGCGAATTGACAACACCCAGGGCTACCGCATACACGCACACACTGCATCAACATTGCCCCACCTTGTACTGCTGTCCCTCACCAACACACATACACATACATGTCAATTAGTGGTATCAGTGGCAGACTCAGGCATACCAAGTTTACACCCTGTGCATATGATGAAACTGTGCCACCTCCTGCAATCTTTAACATCAGTGCAGGTACAGGATAACATGTTGCTGATGCACAGGGTGACTACATAGATGTGTAGTAATAGTATCATGTTGCCAACAGTACGTGGCTCTGGACAGGCCCAACAGGGATCTCTGTCCAGTCAATGAACACCTGCTTCTGATGACAGTACCCAGTCTCGATTGGTACCAGATACGGTCCGTAGCACCCCTGCAAGGCACAGGTACCGTGTCCATTGCCTGATGCAGTAAGGGTATGATTGTCTTGTACTGTTTTCTACACCCATGGTAAGTACCATAGTGTATCATCTGCACATGTTTGCATACTGGTGGTAAGGATGTCAACAGAAGGCCACATACATAGGTAGCACAGGGGATACGGTAATGAAAGTATTGATACGCAATGACTGACATGTAAACTGAAAGTGGCATGTTGCCCACACTGGACTCTGCAATGCGGATGTTTGAGGATGTTGATATGTGTGCAGTACTACACGACTGGTACAGGACACACAGGAGCACCCTAGCACTGCAAGCTCACATCTCATACCATGCTAGACAGCCCCAACACACAAAACTAACTTTCACAGGAGGAAGAGTCTCCATAAATGTCAGGGATACTGTGGTGGCAGGACAGGTAGCATACATCCTACTAAGTATGGAACCACTGAGTGAAGGCTCAGTGTCTGTTATTTGACATGTGTATTACTGCAGGTATGTACACCTGGGTTTCCATCCGGTTATTGTACATCCTGACGGTACATGGTCTGTACACTTGTGTGCACTGAGACTGGACCCTGGCCATCTGACCTGTGTATTTCCATGTACATGCGTATAGTGCCTGCATATTTGCACTGTTACCTACTGGAAGTGGTACAGCTTGTTTGTTGTACAATGGACTACATGCAGCCCTGCTTTATTTATGTAGCTTTGTTTGCATGCATGTTTGCTTGCAGTTACCCTGGAACACTGATTCCACCTGCAATGCAGATTTACAGAGCTTCTGTGGATTCCTAGTGACATCTGCATTGCTTACTATATGTATGTCCATGTCTCATTTGACAGAACGTCACTGTTTTTCCTGTTCGCATGTACGTTGCCTGTGACACATTGCATATGACTTATCTGGCATTTGACCACGTGAGCAGTCATATATGCTAGTGCTAACTAATCACAGGCACTACACCCTCACATACTCACCTTCTGTACCTTGTTCCCCATTGGCCCTATGTGCTGTTAATCACCATGGCAATCACAATACTATGGTAGCATGTGCAAAGGTCACTTGTCAGTCACCTCTATGGTACAGTTGTGGAATATGTGAGTCATGTGGCAATGTCACAGCTGCCACATGTACACAGTCAACCCTCTCCCCTACACATGGACGTACAACACATGTGTGAGATGCAACCACATAGCCAAACTGGGGACTAAGCACTCTGAACCCAGTACTGGCATAACCTGTCAGGTGGCATGAAATACTACAGTGACTACAATACCAGTCTGATGTAGACCTACACTGACAGCAATCCAAACACATGAACACACTGGGGCATTCGTGGAGCCTCAGAATAGCATCCTGCCTGAGCAGCAGACACACAGGCATACGATAAGCTGGAACACAGCACATGCCACACATAGCACACAAATCCTGTGTGCCAAACAGTCACAGCCTGTATGGCTAGACAACACACCTGCTACAGTTGTGTTAGGTACCTTTATTGTCCGGTACTGTGAGGTCCCACTCACCAGGCTGGACAAGGTGAAGGTGACAGTGATATGCCCGTGGGGCACTATGGTCTACCACATAACACAAGCATACAGGTCAGTCAGAGGCATGGACACATATGACTCAGTCATTGTTCATGCCACTATGGCTGACCTGTGATATACCTCCCTGGACTACATGATAGGGAACATAGAAGGGCTCTCTGAGCATGTGGCACAGGCTGGTATGACCCTGCCCTTTGTTGGCATCATACCCTCACCAAGAATGCTGAAGTATTACTGAATGCTTATGAATTACTGTAGCTACAACACCCTAGCTGAAAGGTTCCTAGCATGTAGTCACTGCATTGCTATGGAACAACTTGTTACCACTCCCACAACAGGTGAAAACATGCAGCACCTGTTCATCAACAACATGTAGACTATATGCCCCAGACCAGATGTGTATCCCTTGCTGCTAGGATGATACCATATATAGCTCACACTGTATATACACATACCACATGCAGCACCCGCACAGAAAACCACAGTCATAATGTTATCCAGTGCAAATACCATGTATTCACATGTGGCAGGCATCAGACATGGGAACTATTGAAGGTCACAGGTATATATGTGTATTTGGCACACACATACATCATCTGTGTGCATTGCCATTACTGGTTTAATCGATGTCATGCATTATTGTGAACAACAACCCATACACATGGGCATTCTGTGTGACAAAAACACACATGGCATTTGTGGAATTCAAAGCCATAACTAACTGGGCTATGACAGTAGTGAGAGACACAGTAGCAGAGTGTGCTATTTGCATTACTGGGAGATTTGCCCTCTTCTGCTGTACTTGTAGGGTGCTGACATCATCTCTGTGTATAGATTGGAATATGCAGCAGCTGGTGTGTTGTACTGGTTGCCAAAAGGGTCAATTTTTTCACACATGTAATTGCACATATCCTACTTGCCTGTAAAACACAACCAGTTCAGACCACCCCTCCCACATCCAGGACACACACTTTGCTTCCCTGGGAATAGTGCCAAGATATGAAGGTGTTCACATACACCATTCCAGTTGTTAACGTCAGGTACAGGTATATTGTGTGTGGGAACTACTCAGGCCTCTACAACATTACCCTACAGCCACTACAATTTGTGAGTCCATGTGCTATGGCAGGACCACTCACCACAGCCACAAGGGGGAATACATATTGCACCTGACCATCTGCAACATGGGTACTCACTATTCCACACCAGAGGTAGCCCACCATTGTTGATATCTGACCATACCCACCTTTCCCTGGACATACATATCCCATCCCCACCCCCAGGCAAGGTTGTCACTGCAAACAAAGTGTATTTATCAAAAGCAGACTTTGCACTTGTGAAGACTGGGGTGGAAGACTTCAAAGGACCCAATGCTGGGGGAGTATACAGGCCACTCTGCATAATCCTTGACAATTGCATTCTATGAGCATGTGGAAGGTTTGCGTTGATCATGCTATCCCAAATATACCCATGACTCCTCCACAACAGGACACCTGTCAGGTGTACACCGGCCATATATGAGCTGTCCAATAGACGGAGTGAGCTAATACATTGCAGAGCAGTAGCCCACAGAGGGAGGACATCTCTGAACAGTACTGGCACGACACTTCAATCCCTCATAATCATCACAACAAAGTGTTGACAGTGGAATTGTCCAGACACTGCAGATAAGGCTCCCCTCAGTCTGTTATTGATGCCCACTTACTGTTAGAGGTCCTCACCAACCCTCTTCCAGCACACACCAACAACATGGATGTGGCATAGCAAATTCAACCCCTGGGATCTCCACTGTGTCCCTGCTTGATGGAGGAACAGCACACTAGCCTCAAACGGTGCCTTATGTGACCTACCTTACAGTGGCACAGTAGCCTACTGTACTGGGGAGGCAGATGCCAAACACACTCTGGCTAAGCTTTCATTCCCTAGGGCAACAGCCTAGTATTGACCTCTACACCCATATGTTTAATTGTCAGATGCACAATATTTGTTGCTGATAGACTGTTTGCAGGTCTTTATTGCCATAGCGTTCCCTGTTTCTATGAACAACTTGTGTATCTGTGGAAGATGTTTGAATATGAGAGGGATCCACTATATCACTTATGTCTCTGTAGTCATTTAACTGTGTGCACTGGGCAGATTGCTGTAATGTGGTTGGTTCCTGGAATAACACGTACAAATACCAGATATGTGTGGCCAGCTGCTAAACTGAGATATGGCCTAAGTGTGTGAGCATGCCCAGTTCAGGCTTTCCATGGCATGTTGTCTGACATATGTCTCATTTATCAAAGTGTGCGAGCATGCCCAGTGTGAGCTTTCCATATGTTGAACTCTGCAGTCCACCACATTTGTGGATGAGTGTGAACTTCAACAATATCTCACGTTTATGGTTGGGTGTCATGTTGTGTACTTACTGGCCAACTGCTTTGTGTCTGAACACAACAGGGATTATACTGTGCCTGCAGGGTTTGCATGGGATACTTTGCATACAGTTGTCAACATCCTTTCATACTGACCTAACACTGTAGTACCATATAGTGTACTGGTTCAGTACTTTCACTGTGGTGGACAGTATCCTGGGCTTTAGTCCTATCACTGCTTTAAATTTTCATAGTGAGCACAACAAACTGGTTAGGGGCCAGTTGTGCACATATGACCATGTTGCATTATGTTCAGATATGGACTACTTAAACCAGGCTTGTCCAACATTGGTAGTGTATTCCACAACATAGGTGGACATTGGCAAACACTAGCAATGTGCCCTAGGCCATTTCTAATGCTAGTCAGAGAGTGTGTTTGTCCTTCGACACACATTGTAACTGGAGTTTGCCATGACATATGTCATGGTTAGTATACTGTGCCTCCGTCTACCCATGACATAACAGTGATACCCAGGGTAAACCTACCATCTCCCATCCATTCATCAAGATTCCTCTTGAGGAGACTCGATGAGTGACTCTCTGGCTAACCTGTACTGGGAGTTTACTCAAGAGTGGGGGTGGCTTCTGTGTTATGGATCATTCAGTACAGCTTGTCCTATGTATGTCAGTGCTGGGGTTCAGGTCTCTCATGTGCATAGCTCACTGCCATTCAGACTGTACAAGGTGCAGCATGTTCATTGATTCCAGCTTGGACATGGCTTTATACATCAGGCACAGCTTGCCTCTGGGCTGGCAGTATGGCAGTGTGTGGAGCTGCAGTTTGTTTAATCAGGCAACACATGGCATCTGTTCAAGCTCTTTGATACTCCTGGTGAGGTACTTTTGGGGTCTTTCCAGTTGATGGAGGTGTCTGCTGAGGTACATCCCACAGGGGCCATTGTAGTCAATTGTGACGCTGATGAAGGATGACTGCAGAGCCACAATGACCTTCCCTGATCTAGATCTGACTACCTTCATGATTAGGTGGGTATATGGTATGTTTCTGTAACCACTACAGCCACATGCTTGTCCAATGCAAGATATCTATCAACATGTGTCTCCAGGTCTCTTATTACATCTTAAGTACTTAATGGGTTAACACCTATGTGGTAATTGGTGGGCACTTACTGTATATCCACAGGGGTTGACTATACACTTTTCTGCAATTAGTGTGCTGACATGGTTATGGCACCAGTTGTCTGTTTCTATGTGGCCCTTTTGTGGGATGCTTGTGTCAGCTGGAGGGTCAGATATGGTGGCCAGTTTGTAGTCCTCTGCAAACTTGTTCAGACACAGTCCTTCCATATTGGCCTGTACCTATGTGACATATATACCAAACAAGGGAGGTCCCAGGACCGTGCCTTGTGGGATGCCAGTTGTATCTGGTTTGTAGTCTGACATGGCTGCAGCATTTCTGACCATGTCAGTTCTGTCCTTGGTCTGGTTTGCAACCCCTCTACTGACATAGGGGTTTATATTTAAGCTGGTGAGCTTATCTATAATGAACATGTGGGGTATTGTATGGAAGCCTTTTGCAAGGTCCAGCTAGGCTGTGTGGACCACATTCCCCTCATCAATGACCTTAATGACTGTTTCAAATGAGTCAAACATGTTTAAGGGGCAGGATCTGCACTTAAGAAAGCCACACTGGGTAGGGTCCAGTGTCAGTAGGTCCCCAATATCTTTATGTCTGAGGTACATGCTGATCCTTTCCATAGCTTTGCAGACCAAGCTTGTCAGGATTCTGGGGTGGTAGTTTGCAGTATCCATTCAGGCAACACCTTTGTGGAGAAGGACCACTGTTGTTGTACACTGCTCTTTGGGTACATATCCTGTGGTAAGGCTGACATTGAGCAGTAGTGTTATTTGGCTTTCCATTCTTCTTAGAGTCCATGTTGGACTCAACCCAGGACACCATCTCGTACCATTGATGCTGTGTGTTTTGCTTTGTAAATGCTGGCTGTTACCTCAGCATCTGCAATGTCAGGGGGCCAGCACTCTGCTGGGATAGATATTTGGCATTTTTGGGGGGGGGGGTTTGCACTGCACCTGTCAGGTTGGATGTTGGCAATATGTGTGTGTGTTTGGTATGTTGTTTGTAATATTTGAGTGATTCAGAGCATATCTGTGAATTCCCAACAAGGTTCCTACCATCAGTTAAGAAAGCCTTGTGATTATCCTTAGTGTCCTGTGCAATTTGTATCTTCATAGGTTCATAGGTTTATACTAGGCTATCCGCCCTAGGGCATTTATAAGCCTAGCCAGAGTGTGTGTGGCTTTCGCCACCCCTTGCTATGTGAATATTATGGCCATTTAGGATTTACTTCACTGTGCCTCTGTCTGGACGTGACACAGTGAAGACCCCCAGTGTACATCTACGATCACCCATCCACTTGGCAAGATTCCTGTTGAAGAGAGTCAGTGAGGGGCTCTGCCTAACATGGAGTGGGATTCCGTTCCAGGGTGTAGGGAGCCTCTGGGTTATGTATCTGTCCCTCCAGCACATCCTATTTTATTATGTGTTGAGGTTGACATCTCTCACTCTCACAGCTCCGATGGATTTGGGTTTTCTGGGGTGGAGCATGTCCATTAATCCTGTGTTGGACATGGCCTTGTACAACAGGCATACAACGCCTCTTCGTAGGCAGTATGTGACTGCATACAGCTGGGGTGTCTACAGCCAGGCAGCATATGACATATATTTGAGACCCTTTATACTCTTGGTGAGGTACCTTTGAGGTCTTTCTAACTGATGCAGGTGTCGGGTAAGGTACATCCCAAATGAGGCATTGTACTAAATTATGGGCCTGATAAGAGAACAGTATAGGGGCACAATGACCTCTGTTGACATAGATGTGAATCCTTTCATGATAAGGTGGCCAATATAGACGGTCTTCCTAGCCACGTTAGCAATGTGAGTGTCACATGACAGGTTACTGTCCACTTGTGTCCCTAGGTCCCTGATTACTCCTTCCATACATAATGGATTACCACCTATGTGGTAATTTGTGAGTACCTTGTTTGGTATTTGGTGAGACATTCATACTGTCCAGTGTGTTCAGGACGGCTGAGTGGGGTTCCTGTGTATGAGAATGTGGTCTGTAGCATGCTACAGACTGTACAGCAGTTTTGCCTACAATTAGTTGCACATGGGTGGTCTCCGATGCTTCGTGCATTGTCAGTTACCTGGACATGTGGGTATCTGTGCTGAATATGGATACTCTCCCTCCTTTTATGTTTTGGTCCAGGTTTTGGGGCCATAACGCATGATATGAGGTATAACCTGGTAGTGCTGGTGTGCTGTCGGGAGCATTGCTGCAGGTTTCTGTCACTGCACAGACATCGATGTTCTCCATACTGGGGAGGGCCTCGGGAGCATGCATGTTGAGGTTTACACGTCTGGCATTGGGCAGCATTACCCTTATGTTTCTTTCCACTTATGTTTTCTAGAGAGGTGGGTTAGTCTTTTTAGCCTTGCCTACAAAAGGCTCTATGGAGATGGCAAGAGCCTTAGCCAATATCCAGACGCCCAGGGGTAACAGGTGCAAGCCATCTCTGGCACAGCAGCGTGGCTTGTCAAGCATGACATCCCAAGCAGACAGACATTGGATCCCCTTCGAATGACACCAGTAATTGTGCCACTTGTTAAAGCTAATCATTCTGTGTTTGTACTGTGGCATCATTTTTGGTGAGGGTAGGATGCTGCACAAGGTCAGTGTCATACCGGCCTGGACTACATAATCGGAGAGCTCATCTATGTCTCTTTTCATGTAGTCTGGGGAGGTACATCTCAGGTCATTCATGCCAGCATGGACAATGACTGCATCATATTTCTACTTGCTTTGGGGTGACCTGCGTACTTGTGTTATGTGGCATATTGTAGCAGCCTACAGGCAGCTAACTGTACCCTTTCCCTTGTTCAGTCTGGTGAGCGAGACAGCAGTGTGTCTGACTATGGAGTCACCTATTACAACTGTATCAGGCATGTTGTTTCTCCTTCTGGCCTGTGACTGTTTGGCACACCAGCTTTGTGTACTATGTGTTGCATGTGCTATGTTTGGAGGTAGTGGTTGCTTGGGTGTCTGCTTTGGAGGCCTCTGTTGATGTGGTGTGTTTGTAATTAGAGCCTCCGGGAATGTTTTTCTGTGTTTATGTCTTTGGTTTGCAGTTGTGATAGGTCTATGTGAGACTGGGTTTGTGGTGTGTGTGGTTACCTTCTCCTCCTGCCTAGTTTTGACAGTACTGAGTTGAGAGAGCTCAGCCTCCGGTTTGGATAAATGGTTGCATCTCTCACATATATTTGTATTTCTTGGGGGACGTGAGGGTTGTCTGTGTACATGGAGCAGGTGTAACATTGCCTCAAGATTCACAGATTCAACTTGTTGTTGCTGGCCTTAGTGGATTGTATGAGTGGACATATTTTATTGCCATACTACTGATCAGAGATTACTTCCCTTTTTAGGTTTGCTCTATCATGTAGTAGCTTCCTCATTCTCTTGCATGGTTTGGTAATGGCTGGGGTCCACCATGCCAGATGCCTGCGTGTATGGCATTGTGTCTTGGTTTTATTTGGAATTGCATAATCCATGCATTCCTGGCAGTGTTCATGGAATGCCTGTATAACAGGTTCTGAGGTGTGGCCCATATTTTGCACCTGCACAGGGCCTTTAATGGATTCCACATCAGTTTGGAGGAGTGCAACATTTGCTTTACACATGTTTTTCACTGTGGTTTTCTGGCCAGGGACTGTGGTCAGCATGTGTATATCCGATGTGATTACTCTATGGTCTGATCTTACCAGTGAGGGATACACTTTAGCCACTGTTACTTGACCATCGCTAGTCCATGCTGCTTCTTGTTGTGGTACCAACATGGAGGTGTGGTTATCCTTGACAATTATTGCTAGTCACCCTCCTTTTGTAGCTTGTTCCATGTTTTGAGGCTGTACAGCACAGTATGAGGTGTAACATGGTAGTGTTAAGGTGCTGTTGTGAGCCTTGACCCAGTTTTCTGGTACAGGACAGATATCAACATTCTCCATATTGGGGGAGTTTAGACTGCATGCATCTTGCTGTTTAGACTTCTGGCATTGGGTAGCATTACATCTAGGTTCTTATCCCTTGTGATACCTATGGAGGTGGGTTTGTGTTTTGAGCCTTACCTATTCAAGGCACGCTGTGGGTAACAACAGCCTTTGCCAGTATCTATAAGGCCAGGACTGATAGGTGCACGCCACCCCTAGCAGGTGGAGCATCATGTCATGCTCAGCATGTCATCCCAGGCTGGCACACATTGGATCCCCTTTGACTAACAGCAATACTTCAGCCAATTATTGCAATTGATCATCTCATCTTCATATTGTGGCATCATGCTTGGTGAGGGTAGGATGTTAGCCAGGGTCATCAAGTTTGCATATACTACATGGTGTTACATTGCTTAACACATGGCAATCATGCCTCAGGTGGTGCTGCAGGGCTGCCTCTGTCGGATGCACATACTACACTCCCTGTACATGTTTGAGAGCAGGTTATATCATTTTAGGCATCCCTGTTATTATATGAGTAAGTTAGAGAGGGGTATCATTCCCAGGGTTCCTACTGAGCCAGTGTATGTGCTATGCATTGCCTCTTTGCCCAGGCCAGGGCATACTGGGCACACCTGCTTCTGCCTACTGGGGCAGGCTCAGGTTGTTTCTCCTCCGAGTCACGCTCTGCCTGTGATGGCCTTGGCAATGGTGGGGGGCTGTTTGGCTCGATCCTATGCTGGTCCTGCTGCAGCTGTTTTCGCAAGATCATATTATGTAGCATAGCACATACCATGACAACTTGGGTACATGTAGTTGGTGAGTACTGCAAGGCTCCACCAGATCTGTCCAGAAACCGGAACCGTGACTTGAGCAGCCCAAACACACGCTCTATTACATTACGTGTTTGTGCATGTGCCTCATTATGGCGTTCCTGTTCAGGTGTGTGTGCGTTTCTGATGGGTGTCATCAGCCACGGCTCCAGTGCATAACCTGCATCCCCCACTAGGTGTCCATGTGGGATGTCCCCATTGGCAAATGTCTGGTACAGCTGCATCAAATGCCAGATATGGGAATCATGGTAGCTCCCAGGGCAGCCAGCACACACATTCATTATTATGCCCTGGGCATCACACACGACCTGGCAGTTGATGGAGGGGAGGCCCTTGCGGTTTATGTAGGCCCTACCCCGCTCACCGGCTGGTGCTTTGATGCATATGTGCATGCAGTCTATTGCACCCACTACCTCAGGGTATTCCACTATTTGCTGGAAGAGACGCATATTGCTGGCCAATACCTCACGGGCATTGGGGAAATATACATGATCACCGACATCTGCTGACATGGCATCCAGGAACTGGTGCAGTACCCTGGAGACTGAGGCCTGTGATATCCCCATCATATCACCAGTTGGTCTCTGGAAGGTACCTGTTGCTAGTATTCTTAGGCCAACACATACCTTGGTTTCCACTGGGATGGGTTCCTCTCTGTTGGTTCTCTGTGTGTGAGGCGTGGCCTGCACAGCTCAACAATTTGCTGCAGGAGGTCTCTGTCCACTCTATAGCACTCCACTATCTCCAGCTCATGTAACCCATGGTAGGTGACCCTGGGCCTGTACACTCTTCTCCGTCTCCTCACTGTGGGTTGTCTGGCACCATTTGCATTGTCACCACCCTCAGCAAGTCGCCTATGTCTCCTTATGACAGCTATGGCAGCCCCTAGCATTTCTCCTCTGAGTTAAGCTTTTTCAGTTTTCACTTCTAATAGCTTACTCCTGTCTTGCAGTGTCTCTTGAGAGAAACATCCTGCACTGCTGTTTGCAGAGTTTTAAGTGCTGGGCTGGGCTAGTATTCTGCCTGTGTAATTGCCTGCTTCTAATTGTTTTCACCTGCTAGCTCCAGCAGTATTCCCTGCTAGCTTCCTACTAATTCTGTTGCTTCCTTTTTCCTTTCTGTTTCCTCAGGGGGGAGCAACACGCATACCAGCGGAAACACGCTCACAATGGCTTACACGCGCGCACACATGCTTACACGGTTTAGAATCTACTTATTCGGGTTAAAACACTCACACACCAGCGCAAACAGTCTTGCAAGTCTGCCAACAAGCTCCCACATGCTCAGTCTGCCTTACATGCACGCACATTGCCCTACTCGCGCCTCATGGCGTGCACACATGCGCATGCACACCCAGCAAGAAACTTTGGTGTTGGCAACAGTGTACACCTTCCATTTCTTGACTTTCCCATGCTTATCTTGTGGCACTCCTCTTTCCATGATATGTGTCTGACATCTGTCCTGTAACACTGACCTCTAATGAACTGCATTTCTTTCTGCCATTCCCCCCTGTGATGTCACCTATCTCCTACTCTGTTCCTCCCCCTTATGTAACTCTTACACTACTCAGAATGTGCTCATTTGCTATGTGACAGTGAGATTCAGTATCCTAACACTCATTTACATCAGATTGCCTACTAATGCTTAGTTACATGTCTTAGACTCAGCTTCCCCCCTTAGCAACCACTACATGGTGGCCATGTTGTTTTTGGTCTGCTGGTCCCTGTATTGTAAATCCATGTATTGCATAAAACCCACATTTGTGGGTTTATAACCTTCATTTTATGTTTTATATAGCACAGCCCGTTTGCGGGCTGCATTCAACATCGGCGATCACGAAAAAAATATTTATTTCTCATATTTGCATCGGGGTACCTTGCCAATGGCCACATATTTGGCCATTGGCATGCTGCCTGACACATATGCACCCTTTATTTGGAGCTGACATGGCTCCATTGTGTTATTTGCAGAAACGTACTCAGTTGTCAACTGAGTACATTTCTGCAGCTAACACGACTCTTACACGGGCTGGTTTGAGCTTCGTGGATCGCTAATCTACCAAATTTGCATGCCTTTCGGCTGCAAGTGAGGTGATTAGCATATCCACGCCCAGTCCGTGTAAGAGACGTTTTAGCTGGTCTCTTACATGGACTTTCGGGCTGTTCCTGGATCGCGAGGGCTGCATGGAGTCTTACACTATTCTTAGACTCCGTGCAAGCCTTCGTGAATCCTGCCCTTAATGATCATGGAATATCTATGAATCTATTAATGTAACTCTTTTATGTGTATTTTTGTTTCTTTGATTCTTTGTTTCTTTGTTTGTATACTTGTATTAATATTTGATAACTAGGGTAGAACATTTATCTCTCAATACTTTATACTGAATGCCAAGTTAATACTCTTTCCCTGGGATTCAGGAAGGTGAAAATTCCATGCAGGAACAGTGTAGGAGCTCCTGCATGGAAAATGAAATGGCTGCCGAACGATTCAAGATAATGCCATTTTCACATATGCACAAGCGGCTCAACACTGTTCCAGCATGGAAAACCGACAAACATGCAAATCACCTCATTTGCTCATGCAAATGAGATGATTTACTGATTCAACAAGCTGCCAGGTCTCTGTGCTAGAACAGTGTCAGTGCAGAAATGTATTTGGAAAATAACAGTACTTTTCTGCAACTGACAAAACAGAGGCATGACAGCTTTTGAAAAAGCATGTATTATGTGCATTAGACATGCCAATGGCCAAATATAAGGCCATTGGCATTAAAGATTGATTAATTATTATGAAAATTAAACTTTTTGGCTAATCTTGGCAGTTTAAGCATAGGGCAGTGGCAGGCAAACAGGATCATGTGTAAAATAAAAAATAAAAAAATGGGAAAACTCAGTTTTAAGTAAAATCTGCTTTTTGCCTTTATAGTCAAAGGCATACAGAATGTAAACAATACCAGGGTGCACTGGTTGCCAAGGGGAAAGGGTCCAGTTTAGTGCAGTAACTAATGACCTATACACTGGGATATGCAAATGAGGGGAGTTATACTGAATCACATATTTCTTCAAAGTGTCAGCTTGTACCTAACCGTGTAGGTGCAGCAATACAACAGTGCAAGTCTAAGAGCTGGAAAGACTTCATAAGGTGGTGTATCATGCTTGCTGTAAGCTCATTGGAGCTCTGTGGCCCATGTTTGCTCTTAGCTAAGCAGAGCTAAGGAAGGAGGTGTGTCAGATGTGCCTGAGCACTGTGTACATAGCCTAAATGTGTGCACGCCACTTACTGGGTTTTAAACATAAATAAAAAAAAAGAGGAAATGGCAAGACTGTTTACATTTCAGCACTGGGTATGCACAGTGCACCTCAGGGCATAAATAGGGAGGAACTGGGAATGGGAAACAGCAGTAGGAAGGCAATCAAGGAGAACTAGCATAGCTGGCATGTGAAATGTATCAGAATCAGCCAATTACACATGCAGCAGCCCAGCACACTACTATAAACTATGTAAACACCTTTCAGACTGTTTTTCCCCACAAATGCTACACCACCAGTATACATAGATGGGGGATTTTTAACTGGCAAAACTAACTAAAATTTTAGAGACTGCTGCTGCTTTACTCCATCAATATGTGCTAGAGATTGAGGGAGGTGAGGAAGAGAATGCTGACAAGTGACCCACAGTGGGGAGGAGGAGAAGAGTGTACAGACCCAGGGTAACCTACCAGGGCCTACATGAGCTGGAGATAGTGCAGCCTATAGGGTGGACAGGGACATTTTACAGCAAATTCTTCAGCTGTGCCATCCCCGCTCACACACAGAACCAACAGAGGGGAACCCATCCCAGTGGATACCAAGGTATGTGTAGGCTTAAGAAAACTAGCCACAGGTACCTTCCAAAGACCAACTGGGGATATCATGGGGGTCTCACAGGCATCAGCATCTTGGGTACTCTACCGGTTTCTGGATGCCATGACACCACATGCCACTGAACATATATATTTTCCCAACATACGTGAGGTGTTGACCAAAAGTATGCATCTCTTCCACCATATAGCAGAATACCCCGAGGTAGTTGGTGCTACAGACTGCTCACACATCTGTATCAAGGCACCACCCAGAGAGTGGGTAGGGTCTACATAAACTGCAAGGGCTTCCCCTCCATCAACTGTTAGGTCATGTGTGATACCCATGGCATTATCATGAACGTGTTTGCTGGCAGCCCTGGAAGCTGTCACAACTCCCACATCTGGCATTGCTCACAGCTGTATCAGGGGTTTGCCAGGGTGGGACATCCCATATGACCATCTAGTGGGGGATGCTGGCTATGCACTGGAGCCGTGGCTGATGACACACATCAGAAATGCACACACACCTGAACAAGAATATCATAATGAGGCACACACACAAACCAGGATCATTGTAGAGCATGTGTTTGGGATGCACTGTTCCATTACCTTGACATATCTGGTGGAGCCTTGCAGTACTCCCCAGCTACATGTACACAAATGTTCATAGTATGTGCCATGCTACACAATATGATCCTGTGGAAACAGCTGCAGCAGGAACAGCACAGGCAGAGCCACATAGCCCCCCTACCATTGCCAAGGCTAGCACAGGCACAGAGGGACTCAGGAGGAATTTCCTGAGCTTGCTCCTGCAGGCAGAAGCAGGTGTGCCCAGGCCTTGCGGCCGTGGCAAAGAGGCAATGCATAGCACACACACTGATACTGTAGAGACCCAGGGACTAATACCTCTCTCCACCTCACAAATACAGTAAAAGGGATGCCAAACATGACATTACCTGTGTTTTACCATGTATAGGGAGTGTACTACATGCATCTGACATAGTCAGCCCTCCAGCACCATCCTCAAAACTGACCCAGCAACAAGGTAAGTAACTGTTCCTATCAATTATTGAATGGAGTGGTATTTATTTATTTATTATTTTACATTTGTTGACCGGGAAAAGTCTGGCTGAGCTAGTAATGTAGCCCTTTTTCAGCAGAGGCCCAGGGAGAAAAGCTCCACTAATAGTTATACAAAAAAGTAAATAAAAAAAAATTGACAGATCACAGTAGCACTTTGGTTATCTTTAAACATAACTCAAGTTTCAAATGTTAACACATGATAATTAATAATAGAGACCATGGGAAAGATTGAGATAGAAGTATTGTTACTAGTTATCTTATTAGTTCTTTATAGACATTGACTGATTTTTGGGGATGCTCTTGGAGGGGAAATTGAGAAAGAGGGTTATTCTGAGACATAAATAATTTAGGGTGATAGATGAAATGGGCAAGATCTGGAGACAATAGATGTGCCACAGACAGAAGGGGGTAGAGTTCCAGAAGAATATTAACATAAGGGTAAAGTAACAGTTTATGGAGGGTAAGTACAGGAGCAGGACCAGAGAGTTTTTAGGTGTTCTCTTGCTGCTTCTTTGAATTGTTTTGGATTTTTTTGTTGATCTAATTTGATATGGAAGTTTGTTCCATGCAATGGTTTGGTGATAGCTATAAAGGTTACTACCCATTTTAGTCCTAGGTTTGTATACACATAGCAGGTCTTGGTCAGAGCTGCAAAGTACTCTAGTAGGAGAGTAGTGAGATATTACAGAGGATAGGTTAGGTGAATAGAGAAGTTGATGTAGTAAAGAATGAATAATCTGGAGCTGAGAGAGCAGAAGCAAATTGGGTAGTTCCTGCCTGTTTAGGTGTAGAAGTGAGACACAGTGACGAGTTTTGAAAGTATGCTGAGCAGAGAATCTGGCTATCTTTTTATAAGTAGAGCTGAGTTTTGCTAGGAGTATGTTGTTAAGGTTTGTTAGAATCTGAGAGCCATATAGGAGACTAGGTAATATGTAGGAATGTGATAGGGTAACTTTAGCTTTGGAAGTAAGAAACTTTCTATTTCTGTATAGGAGTATGTTCTGATAGTTGTATGTATGGTATGGATGCAAGCATGCAAGGGAATTGGGTGGTTTAATGGGATAGCAGCAGACAGTTGACAGCTATGTGGGACAGCAGGAAATCCATAACAAATACTGGTGTCAACATACTAGGCAGCACTACACAAGGTGACATCTCCAACCACAGTACATGTGATGGCCCAAATAATTGTGGGTGTCAATGCGTCACACACATGGATGTCAATGAGGGTCACATACCCACCGCCAGCCTCACCCAGCAGGACAGGTGTAGATGACCATAAAGAAAGGCTGGGCTAAGGCCCTCAAATGATGGAAATGGTGAACAGCCCCCCACCAGTCTTACACAGACATACAACAGGTCTGGCAGTTGCATTTTAGTTCTGAAGTGTAAGAAGTCAGAAACTGAAATTTATGCCATTAAAATCTAACATGTACTCTACTGATATACCTCCTTTCTGCATGATAGGTCACAATACAATATAAGTTCAACTAGAAAAGAAAAAGCAGCAAATGCACTGTGTGCAAAATTCCATCTCTGTGTCTTGGGAATTCACCTCTATTCAACGCTCATAACAGTCCACAACACCTTCAATGAAACCAAGTAGAAGTGAACAAAAGTTTATTGTAATGCCAACAAACAAAGAATGGTTAAGCGCTTTCACTTGAATAAAACAAGCTTCCTCAGAATGTTCGATATTTTCATGTTTAGATGTTTTGGGGCCACTGAAATAGCATTCGCTATTTTCATCTTTCGATAACGTGATATAAACGTGCCTTACCCATAGTGTCAATGTACAGAATGTCAGGGGGTCCAAACTAACAACCTAACACAGTAAATAGAAAACAAATGCAAGGCTATGCTGACAAATGCCAGCAGCATGCCTCCCCATGTCCTACTGAAAGAACTGTGGACCAGGCCATAAATACTACTGGGATAAAGGCAAAACTATAGGGATACCTTGGAGATATTGCTTTCATAATGTTAGGAAGAGAAGAGAATAACGGAGGGGGGGGGGAGTGTAGAAGCATGGATGTCATGGAGTGTGTAAAGTCTGAAACTCTAATGTCTGCCCATACTACCCCCTGACTGCAAACCATGAATGAATAGCCACAAAACTGCTTGTAAACCACAATGTGAAGGTAAACTGACCAGATATATGAGTCCTGCCTCTGGATAACCTGGGTGTATCTGTACAGCTGAGAGGTATGGCCCCAGCAGCATATGGACATTCTATGAAGTTGAGAAAAGCACAAGAAGGGGATCCCCAGACAGCATATTACCAAAGTGCTTGACCATTTACACAGAACCAGCAGTCTATTGTCTGTAGCTACCCCTCCACAATGGCAGGAGTGTGTCAGAATGTGTAGTCTATAAGCCTCAGAATATTGGTCTCAGCTTCATTCATCTTGTATTTCCCTGGTAAATAAATGTGAGCAAAGAATCATATCTGTCAGTAGTTGATGACATGATACATCACAGTGTAAAACAGTGCATATGTCAGAAAATCAATGCTACAACCTACCATGTTACACAAGCAACACAGACAGCAATAGTTACAGTATCTCCCATATGTTACGCCCATTCTGTCTCCATATTGGCAACCTATCTACAGATATCCTGCAGAAACAGGTTTCTAGGTGTAGCTGTAGCACACAAAACCCTGAACTGGAGTCCAACTCTCCCTGGAATGGATGCACACACGCAATATAGAAGGTCATACTGGGCATGCTCCTACACTTAGATAAATGAAGCCCATGTCTGACAACACAGTGGACTATAGATATTTGTTATTCACAGATGTCTGTGGACACACACCAAATTGTACACCATTGATATTTCACACACACACACACACACACACACACACACACACACACACACACACACACACACACACACACACACACACACACACAGACTGGATAGGAATACTCACATATATGTAAGGCCAACATAATATAATATGTCAAACATACAAACACAGAGACTTGGGGAAGAGAGAGACAGACAGTGACAGACAGAATCCCATTATGATTCCTTTTCCACCCAGTACACATCCCATTGGCCTATATCACATGATGTGCTGATGTCATTTAATGTAGAAATTCCTTTTGTTAGCCCTCAGCCCTATAGTTTCAGTGGTGCTTGTGAAAACTGTGTAACACTATAGTACAAATAAGTATCTATGTAGCAGTTGTAATCTCAGTCCTATCAAATGTAAAGTTGTGTGTGAGTGTGTGTGTGTGTGTGTGTGTGTGTGTGTGTGTGTGTGTGTGTGTGTGTGTGTGTGTGTGTGTGTACATGTGTGTTTCTAGATGAATGATTTTGAGGCCATTCACACTCACTACACTTCCCTTACCCCTCCTTTAGCACTGCTGCTGATGTCACTCACCTTCAAAGATATTTTTGAACAACTCTCCAGCATATAAGCTCCATGGCACATGTGATAACTGCGTCATACTATAGTGTAGCAAACTAGTTAGGTACGAGGTGTAATCCTGGTCTTAGCAACTGTGAAAATGTGTGTGTTTGTGTGAGACATTGTGTGTGTCTTTGTAGAGATATTATTTTGAGGCCATTCACACTCACTACACTTCCCTTATCCCTCTTTTAGCATTGCTGCTGATGTTACTCAACTTCAAAGATACCTTTGGACAGTTCTTGAACATATAAGCTCTGTGGTGCTTACAATAACTGTGTAATTTTGTAGTGCAAAACACTACTTATGGAAGACTTCTAATCTCAGTACCAGTAAAAGAGTGTCTGTTTGTGTGTGCATATCAGTAGGCTGAAGTATTTTGTGTGCATACACAGCCAGTACATTTCAAAGTGTAATACTTTACAATGGCTGCTGATGTCACTCTCCTTAGAGGTATGTTCGGACACTATTCTATCTATAAGCTCTGTGGTGTGTGCTCTACATGTATAACAATGTAGTAGTAGTAACTACAGAGGTACGGGTTTGTATCCTATTCCTGCCAAGTGTGTGTATATGTATCTATATATATGTGTTCGTACCTTAAAGATCTTGGCCCCATTTACACCCTGTACACTTCTCAGTGCCCTACTTTAGCAGTACTGTAGATATCATTCACCTTAGAAGTACCTGTTGACAACCCTATACCATATAAAGTCAGTAGTGCATGTGGTAAATGCGTAACATAAACGTCTGAAAACATAGTTAGATAGAGATTTGAACCTCACTCCTGGTAAATGTGTGTGTAGGGTAAAGTATTTTATGAAATCTCTCACCCACTATATCACCCAATGCCAGTATTTACAAGGGCTGGTGATGTTTCTCACCTTAGAAGTACCTTGGGACAGCATACATCCCATAAACTCTGTGGCATGTACAATAAATGCGTAAGACTGTAATAGCAATACGTAGAGGTTTAAAACTCACTACTGACAAGTGTCATGTGTGTGTGTCTGTCATCAGTATCCTGTGTGGGTGGTGGTGTGATTGTGTAATAACACGATCCATTGGGGAGGTGGGTTTTGCTAAATTATTATATTGATGACCTAGTATATGTCCCAATGTCCACATTACAAGTCCAACAGTTGTCAAACACCATAGAGGTTGGTGTAGACAATCCACAGCCCTAAATGTGTAGTGCCATGTGCAATGACTATGTGATAGTATGGAATAGTTAACAATATAGGCAGCCCTTCTAATACTCAAAGACCACTCTCCACCCAGGAATCATACACAAACACACTTGACTAGGTATCAACCACTATATCAGTAGTTCACCTACAAACTGCCTCACAGATAGTACCCATGGTCTAATTGCAGTGGACTCCACATCAAACCAATGTCCAGACATGACTGGTGTCACACAGGGTACGAACCCATGTCCACTCAGTTTTGGGATCTACCATTCTGAGGTGCAGGAAAACACAAAGGCACCCTGGCTGAAAATGTTTGCATACAGCAGTAAGGTGGGTGGTATAATTCCCATTCCATGTGATGTTGGCATCATGCACAAAAGCCACTTGACACCTATGACTGTTGTCTGAACCCTGGACATTACCTCAATGCCAAAAGATGTGCTGCCATTACCTTTGGAAACACCAGGGCTCACATGAAGTAATACATTAGTGGTTGTCCACTGAACAGGGACGTTATAACAGAATGGTGACACAGGTTGACAGTCAGCTGCCTGTAGACCACAACAGTGCCACTGACATCAGACAGTACTTTGATGGGTTACATCTCCTGACTAAGTGTGTGCTACTCAGCAAGTAAAATGACAAGGTCACCCTGTACCATCCCCTCAATAGCCCAGTCAATGTGTACAGTGGCCCTTTTTGTCATTTTCCTCACTGGACACCTGCAACTACTGTAGAGTCTGCAAACATACCCCACAAAGGTAATACCATGCCTTATACATATGCCCTGTATGGACAGACTGCAATAACTCCAATTAATCCCTGTACCATACTGTCTATGTAGGTGCAATCACTACCTCAGTTACACAGCCATGTCTCACCAAACTAGGTCAGGAATGAAACGTCTGAAGATGCCAATCTGTCCACACAACATGCCCCAGAGATCTCAAGCACACTTCCACACTTCAAAGGACATGCTTGTGGGACATGTGCACAACCCAGACACAGTCCATGTTATAGAATATAAATCACATATATGTGAAGCAGTGCACATCACTGGCCACCCACAATAGAAATCTGGATGAGTGGATGGTGAACACAATACCCACCTCTGGGACCACTCCAGTAACTATACTCCTGAGCCACACTGGGGACTATTGTCATGTGGTCTGATGCCAGGGTATTCCCTTGGGCTAGCCTTGTATAGCCTCAGGCTCATTCACCTACTACACACATATGAAGCAATGAACCTATGGATCTCAATACTGGAAAATGCATATGTGTGTGTGTGTGTGTGTGTGTGTGTGTGTGTGTGTGTGTGTGTGTGTGTGTGTGTGTGTGTGTGTGTGTGTGTGTGTGAATAGTAATCTGATTGTGTTTGGTTGATGAATCTCCTCCATGGCTTTAGCAACCAGAGGTGTGTCCAAATCACAACATGTACCATTCTCCTCTCTACAACAGATTTTGTAAATCAATACATACTTGTGTACAACCCTCAGCCCTATAATCTGTGAAGCACATGCAATCACTGTGTTACAGACCTGGAAAAGCTATGCAGATACAGCTGCACCCTGCCTAAGACATGGTGGATGTGTTACCACACTGTCATACCCCTTGGTCTTGCTGCAGGGCCACATTCTGTTTACACACAGATATCTAGAACAGAAACAGGATACAGCATGTGAGAACAGAATCACTCAGCACTTCACGTGTGGGGGAGAGAGGTGTAAAGCTGGCACTGAATGTGTTGCCAAGACAGTGGCCAACATCTGTTGACTCAGGATAGGTATTAGCATTATGCAGTAACTCACAGCACTTGTGTTTAATGTGGAAGTTGTTGATGTAACTATCAAAGTTGTTGTGATTGTCGTCAGTGTCTGCTCCATATCTGCCTTCATAAATGCCTGTAGGGGATTCCATGAGGGATCCCAAGGTGTGTTTGAGGCTAATAAGGGAGTTCAACAGTCATGGGACACCACCTTTCTCTGCAACAGTATCCTCCTTCTGTTGTACACTTTAGTAATGGCAGGGGACAATCACATTGTCTCCCAATGTTTGGAGCACACTGTCTGGTTTCTCTTGGCTCTGGCTAGTACCATGCATTCATGTATCTGTTTGTACAGTGCATATGTGTATAATTTGACAGTCATGAAGCTATTTCCCATTGCCATGGGTGCAGTGAAATCATCCACCCCTGTTTTCATGGCTGCAAAGTCAGCTTTGGAGAGGTTATGTAAAGTGGTTACCTTTGTGGGAGGTATGGCTGACATATTGAGTTCCATGTTGATTACAGCCTGTGTGGATCTCACCAGGTAGGGATTGACAACTGTGGGTGAGCAATAGTCCCATATTTAAGTAGTCAACACAAGTCAAGGTTGTTGCATCCTCTACCGGGTGTCAGTATGAGCTGGTCCAAGGCATTGGAAATGATGAATCCCAGGAAGTGTTGGGCCACTGTACTGGTGCTTGGCTACTTTCCCCAGGTGATGGAGGGGTAGTTGAAGTCTCATACTATGTCAGTGTTGCATTGGACCATCACAGATGGCAGGGTGTTGAGGAATTTCTTTGACAGTCTAGGGACATAGATGTGGACCCATAGCAGGCTATGGTCTGGATTGCACTATTACCCCAAGGCAGTTGTACTGGACGTATTCCCAATGCATTATGCTGGGATACAAGTCTGGAGGTGTTCCTATCCATAATGAATATGGGGACAACACCACCTGTGGAGGTGTGGTACAGTTCATGTTTGGGGCTGACAACTGTGGAATGCGTTATAGCCTGATACTACAGGGCTGCTGTTTGCTACTGTGAACCACCTCTCCATTACAGCAGGAATGTTAATGTCCTCCACTCCGAGTGATTTGAGTGACTGCATCCTGACAGTTAGATGCTACTGTTGAACATCATGACTCTCAGACTGCATACATGTCTAGCTGTTATGGTGGTAATTACATTAGGAACACTGCAAAATAAGGCATCATAGGGATGGCAAGACACTTGGCCAGTACCTGAAAACCCAGTGCTAACAGATGTAGGACATCTGTGGCAAGTCATTGGGATCTGTCAGTCATGTCATCCCAAGCAGAGAGGTACTGGATCTCCTGAGAATGACACAAAACACATAAGCCAATGTTGCAGTCAATCATCTGTCGATAGTACCGCAGCATCATTCTGGTTGACTGCAGTACACTGTTCAGGGCTACTGTCACACCTGCCTGGACCACATAATCAGAGAGTTCAACCATGTCTCTTGTCATGTAGTCCAGGGAGGTGTGTCTCAAGTTATTCACACCCACATGAATACAGAGTGATACTCATAATTGTTGTGGAGTGCCATGCCTGGCTGTGTCATGTGTTGGATGGTGGCATGTGATGGATATTTGGCTGTTACCTGCTCCATATTCAACTTAGTGAGTGGGATATGTGTGCCTCAGTACTGAGTTACCCATGATCACTGTATTGTGCAAAATGGTTAGCCTTAGGAGCTTAGGTTGAGGGGCACACTGTGTAGGTTAAATCTGCGCCCCTTGGCATGTGCCATGTTGTGGTGTCTGAGTGGGTGTCTGCCTTACTGGTCTGTGCTGTTTGTGTAAATGCCCATTGAGTGCCTCTGAGAAGGTGGGTGTGTGGCTTTTTACTGTATGCCATGGCTGTCAATGTGGGTGTCATGATGAGCTATGTGTTCCACATGGTGTGGTGCAGGTGTTGATCTTATCATCTTGACCTGCTAGTCCAGTCTTTGCTGGAGAGTGCTTATGTCCACATTGGGTGACATACAGGTAATTCTCACAGGTCTGAGTCTTTGGAGTTTAGACGGGAGTTTTGTATGTGCACATGAGGCAGTTGCAACAGTGCCTCAGAATAGACAAGTGCACCGGGTTAATGGGTGAAAGCACAGAAAACTGCCCTTCAATCATGCCAGGAGGGGTGGACATAACTAGTCAGTACTGGGGCTACTTCTGTGATGAACAAGTACTGCTGATGGCTCACAGGTGTGTCACATTTCTTGATACAATAACCTGGTGAAGTGCCAAGCCATAATGCTATTTGAAGTGCAAGACAGAAACAACTAGCATGATGCAAGGGTGGAACTGAAGGCAGACTTTCTGCCACCTGTAATACTTTACCTCAGCTGTGCAGTTATCAGTAGCTTTGGCCATGTGAAAGTTCAGTAAGCTCTGTAGCATGTGCATTAGCTGTGTAACACTATAGTAGACATAATTAGATAGGCAGGATTTATAATACCAAGTGTGTATGTGTGCGTGTGTGTGTGTGTGTGTGTGTGTGTGTGTGTGTGTGTGTGTGTGTGTGTGTGTGTGTGTGTGTGTGTGTGTGTGTGTGTGTGTGCTATGTACTGTCTGGCTTATACCATTTTTGACTTGTGTACTACCCTTCACACTTCTGCTTCCCCCAATCTAGTAATCCTGTTGATGTCATCCACCTTAGAAGTACCTTTGGAGTAGGTGGAAATGTATAAGCTCTGTGGTGCATCTTACAACTGGGTTGCACTGTAGTAGAAATACTTAGATAAACAAGCATTCTAATCCCAATGCTGGCAACTGTGTGTGTGTGCGTGAGGGTCATATATTGTGCAGCTTATACCATTTTGATGTGTGTACCATACACAACTAGTGACCACCTCCCACTGCCATTACTTTATAAAGTGTGGTAACAGCATCTGCCTCACATGCAGCAAATTAAACCATTGTACAGTCCTCAGTACAGATGTGTCTGGAATATCCAGATGTTTGTAACCTATATGTGGTCATAAGTGGCCTGTGTGCCTTAACAATGCCCATGTATTTGATATTGTAGCCAAAAAGACCACGGTGAGTGTACTGACGCATATGGCAGCATGAGGTATCATACCTGACTGAAACATGCTGATACGACATCTGCCACCCTCACAGGTAGTCAGCCTTGTAGGTGCAATACAATGCTTAGTTTTACAAGTGAACTGTTGATGTTATGTGTCATATTAAAGGCTGAAAGAGGTGTGGACTGTCATACTGTGGTCCTAATTAGTATGTAACAGGAATACCTTGTATCTTAAGAGGGGTGTGAACACAGTTTATATCTACTACCCTACCTTAGGCCGTTTGTCCAGCCCATTTTCCTAGCCTCTGTCCAGACATCTTGGCACTGACAAGTTATGAGGTATGCTACAGGAATACTGAATTCACATCAGATAGGCCCCAGTGGTGACCACTTTGATGCAATGCAGTTAACCCCACCACAAGGGAACAAGCATGTAAAGAAATATAGCAATTACATAAAGCATTATAGCTATTACTGATAGTTGTGTGCATGGTAAATTGCATGCTCTTCACATGCCTGGTGTATTGCCAGGCAACAACAGAACAATTTAATACTCACCAGCTTCAGGCTGCTTTCCCATATGCAGACCAGAGGGTCCTAGGTAGTTGTGAGAGGGAGTTATTATCAGCAGACTCACATGTGGCCTTGGTACAGGATGGATGCAGCATGTCTGTACATTTACAGCACTAACCCTAATAATACATAATGTTCTGTCCTCACCATAGATGTGCACCTCTATTTTTTAGAAAACCCCATAAAGAACTACAATCGGACCTGGCACATGGGTGTAGATACAATACAGATACATGTATGTGTGATACATTAGTGTACTAATCCCCACTGGGCCCTTACCTGCACGCTGCTCATCCAGTGTGTGTGTGCAACCCATCTCCACAATGCTTTCCTCAGCTTCATGGCTTGTGCGATGGGCGGGTACCCCAAGGTTGACAAGGAGCTCCTCGATGGATGTCAGTGCTGGCTGGATGGCTGGGTCCCCACCTGTGGCTAGCCAGTCCCTTGCTACAGCAGCAGCCTGTTGACAGGCATGGTAGATGAGGTCGGTAGCCAAATGCTGCACCTCCTCATAAGGTCTGCTTTACAGGTCAGGATCATTTACCCTGTGGACCAGATTGTTCCACAGGGTGGTCCTCTCCTGCACATCTTCTGCTCTCTGTCCAAATAACAGGGCATAATGTTCAATCAAATATTGGGTGATAAAGTCAGATTCCCCAACAGAGAATGTTGGTAGGCGAGTCCTCTGCATGTTACTTGGAAGACATAAACAGGAAAAAGGTCACAGGACATCATACAGTTGTCAAATTGCACAACAACAGTGGATGTTGCTTGCAAATAATCCAAACTACATCATAATCCTCCAGTTTATCATGGCTATAGCAGCTTGCATTACACTCCTGGCCCTGAGCTATCTTATTCTTCCCAATGTTGGACACTTAATTGCATGATCTTCTATTCTCCATTCATTTCTGGGTAGAGGGTCGACAGTGGCCATCTTCCATGTGGATGGTGTGTGGATGGTGGCAGGTCTGTGTTTGACTGTGGTGTGCGATGGAAATGTGAGCACATGCCTGAGTTCATGTAGGAGGCAGACAGTGATGTTATTATGCCCCATGGAGATTTGCCATTGTTGCCATCAATAGGAAATATGTACATGCTCACCATTGCTGAGGGGAGGAGTGTGGTTGATGTTCTTATCCCCCTATACAACTGGGGTGGACAGGGTCATGATGTTCCCACCTAACCTGTCTGAGGCAGGTTGATTATATCGATGGCATGTGTGTATGAGGTGTTCTTTACCCCCAGTACAGGGTGAATTGTGTTGTTTCCTCTGAGACTGACAACATATGTGGAGACACTGTTGCAATTGTCCTTGGTGGTGTAGATATGTCTGATTTGTAGTCATAGACAGCCTTACAGGAAGTCACCTGTGAACTTACATGCTTTCTTAGATATAGGTGGACTTGCTTCCAAGTTATTGCCTGCACCTATGTGTCCCTATACAGTCAATATAGCAACCTATTATGTGGTTTGTATATTGCTGCTGTCCACCAAAGGAGATTACTCTACCTTGGTGGAGGCTGGTTATACAGGTCAGGTACTGCTGAGTCCATATAGCTACAGTGCATATAAAGGGTACACACCCCTTTTACAATGTCTGGTATTTGTGCAATTGAAATATGACACCACAATAACACATTTCAAAACAATTCTCACCTTTAATGTGACCTATAGCCTGTACAATTGAAAACATAACAATCTAGTCTGTGAAAACATATGGAAATTATAATCAGTACAATAAACCAGTTGAATGAGTGTGCACACCCTTAAAATAATATGTTGTGTACACACCTCTTCAGATGGTTACAGCATTCCTTCATCTTGGTTTGGACTCTAACATCATGGCACATCTTCATTTGGCAATAGTTGCTCACCTTCCTAAAAGCACCTTTGATTGTTTTTCAATGGAATTGTATAGGTTAGGGGTCACATTCAAGATGAGAAACATTATGAAACACTTTTCTGTGGTCTCATTGTCATACAGCACACAAACCTTGCATTCCAACAGGGATGTGTACACTTGCGATATCCACTGTATATAGGTTTTGATATAGCTGTTAGTGGTAGTCATGGACAGAGGGTCATAACACAGTTAAACACTTCTCCGTGTACTACCTGATAATCATGCCTACTCTAGTACCCATATCAGTGGCAGGGCAATGCAACAACCAGTAGCTGTACACATTTATGTATGTTATATGCACTAACACTGATATTACACACATGTGCAACATGCACAACCTATGTACCTGACTGCTTGAAACCCATGTGATTAGTTTTGTGCCTTCCTGCTGAACATACGCATACATATCGGTGCTCAGGGGATACCTGGTATACATTTCTGTTCTATGTTAGTATGGCACACTGTATTTACAGTCTTGCTGCTCAATCATAGGTTCATAGGTTGGTACTAGGCTATTGACCCTAGGGCCTATACAAGCCTAGCCATAACAATTCCCTGGCTATTTCTTGCCACACTATTTACTTCCCTGGACTGCTGTCTAGCAGGGTGACTGACATGATCTCCGGGGTGAATTTCCTATCTGTCATCCAATCGGCAAGGTTCCTTTTGAAGAGGGCCAAAGAGATGCTCTACTTGACATGTACGGGCAGTCTATTCTTGAGTCTGGGAAGTCTCTGGGTCAAGAACCTATCCCTCCAGCATGTTTTGTTCATTAAGATGACAAGGTTTAGATCCCTGGAGTGTGTGAATCTGAGAGATTGGGATTTCAAGTGTAGCATGTAGAGATCGCCTCTGAGTAAGTGATATGCAACAGAGTATAGCTGGAGTTTTTTTAAGGTGGTCAGCATAGGGCATCTGCTTTAGGCCTGTGATTCTTTTAGTGATGTATATATGCAGTCTTTCCAGTTGTTGCAGATGTCTTGAGAGGTACATACCAAATAGGGCATTGTATTCTATAATGGGTCTAATAAGGGATGAGTGTAGTGGGACAATGACATCCCTTTTTCCTGGATGAAAAAACTTGTTATAGCAGTACATCTGGACAATGGCACACATAAATGGCTGACAAAATGGACATCAGTATTGATACTGTATTAATATAGCTGCACCATGCATTAGCAAGTTGATTGCACAGTAGGCTTTGACATCACTCTGATAACCTGGACGATGTCCAACAGTCATAAGTAGGCTATTATGTTACATTGTCATTCCTCACAGACTTGCCAGTGGTTTGGCTGACATACCACAGGTATATGTGTATGTCACTACAGATATCAGTCACAAATGTGCTTAATGTCCAGCAGAACACTGAACAGTTGAATGTTATTAATTCAATATATCACGTGCAGTTCAACACATATGTCTGCAACAGTACTTTACTATGCACATGCCCTATATAGGTCTCTTAGCTTTACAAGACAAACATGTATCATACTCATATTCACAGGTAACATATGGATATGGACAACATCCCACTAACTGGCCTAGCAATGGCACAGTCACTACTGTTTGACAGACACCCCAGTGGTTATCATATGTGAGCTGTCCTTTCCCAGGGTGAGTCAGGCTCCTGAGCTATGATCCTACCTCATAGAGCATCACATCTGGACAAAGCCTAAAATTATGAAGGGATAAATAGGGACAGACATTAAATATTCCTGTTACAAACTTAGGAAGTTTGTAGAATGATACATTTTGCATTACTGTGAATATTCTTAAGGATGTGGAGTCTTAAACTCAATTGTTTGTCATTACTTGATGACTTCAATCCTCATCTATTTGCCAGAAAAAGTATAGATTTCAGGAGGACCAGACAAAAAACTATGATGGGAAAATCTGGACATTCTGTGAAGATCTGTACAGTTGAGAGGTATGGCTGTGATCTTTCCCAGTGCAGAGCGGGACAGATGCTATGGCCATAGCAGCTGTTCAGCAGGACATTAGTACAGCAAGTCTTGTTGGGACATATATTCCTCCAAATCATATTTCCCATTATTACAGACCAAGTACTACATTCAATTACATGCTTACATGTTCCACTTACCTTTTTTTCTCTCTTTCCAGTTTATGTTTTATTTGTTTTCTCTCTCTCTCTCTCTCTCTCTCTCTCTCTCTCTCTGCACTACAGGGATAGAGCTGGTTTGAATAGGTGGGAGCATGGCTTTTGTAGGTGATGCTCATGACCAGGTGATGGCCTGTGCACCTATTGGTGCTCCCCACTTGCTAATTGCATGCAGAGCAGCTGTGTAGTTCTTCCA